>NC_133376.1:41899321-41951821 GCF_049309525.1 Garra rufa | reverse complement strand
TTTCCATTAGTCTGAAAAAACACTTTATGAAAGACCAAAAAGCCCAAAATCTCAAACTTGACAGGTGCATGGAAAAAACATGATTTTTGCCTGCAGTGTCTGCCCTTAAAGGTCTTCTTTTCATTTAGTACTGCCCTTCATAAGCTATTTACATGTTTTCCAGAAGACAAAACAAGCCAGCTGTGCTCTTGATGCATATCAAGTTTAATGCAAATTTAACTTTGCATTCAGAAGATGAAATTATTTTTAATGGGTTTAAATATCAATGTAGTTTTCAGGAATGATAAATGAATCTGTGTGATTTATGAGAAATGTTTCCATGAACACAAAATGAAAGCATCAACACAGTGGTGTGATCTGTTCTACAAGGGGAATTTGTGTTTTACTGCTGAAGACCATTGATCTCCATCCTGTGTGTTGTTGAGGGTTTGACTTTTGTTTTCACTTTTAAGCAAACTCTTATGACAGGGATCCACTGTAAATGTCAGTGATCTGTGTATCTGGATCTGATTTTGGCACCTCACTGTATATGATAGAAAGCTTTGAGTATTTATTCCCAAATCACTAATACTAAGCTTCAGCTGAAAAATTAGAATCAAAGTTTAAGCCAAAACAAGCTGAGAATTACATTTTTCAAAATTGTGTTTTCACAATTTTTCACACACACACACACACACACACACACACACACACACACACACACACACACACACACACACACACACACACACACACACACACACACACACACACACGCACGCACGCACGCACGCACGCACGCACGCACGCACACACACACTAATAATAATAATCATAGTTCTTTAAAAATAGGATGCACTACTTAAACCAGGCAGCAGGTGCCACTATCAGTAAGCATAAATATACTGTGTGTTTACAAGCGTTCAAATGTCTCTGGTACATGGTGATTATGTTTTTATAATACACAAAAATGTTAAAAAAAGAGACCGTATAATGATAGAGTCTACCGATACCTCACAAAATCCCACAGCTTAATGAATATACCTCAGGTTACAGGTTTCATATGGCATTTATTTTTTTTGAAGTGTAACAACAGGAGTGATCACTGATTGTCTTTATTGTTCTGACATGATCTGGCAAGTAATCCAGGTTGATCTTGATTTCTTGTCTTTTTTTGTAATAGGCTAATAATGGCAGTTTCAAGTGTTGAAAATGTGTTAAGGTTAATGAATTTAGCCACATCCATACAGAGATTTAATATAATTCATTTACATTGATGCTGGCTGGTTTGTCTGGAAGAAATCTGGGTTTGTTTGACCTTCCAAGAGACAACTCAAAGTAACATAAAAATGAAAACTTACCTTGCCTTCTAGCTCACTAAAGTGATATTAGTGCTTTTCATCTGTAAATACTTATTTCTATCAAGTTCTTTTAATAAACCAGTCAAAATGATATTGCTTAGTGTACTGAATGAGCAATCATGCTTGTTTAATTATAAATAATGATAGTGCTCAAGAGAAAAACAATATATTGTGTGTGAAGTGGCCAAATACATGAAGCTATAACAGGCATGGGGGCTGTCAGATTGTTTTTAGATTTTGTTTTATTTTGATTCAGAAGACAAAGTAAGCAGGTTGTGCTGCCTACAAGTTTCACGCAAATTTGCAAGTTTGCATTCAGAGTAAAAGTGATATTATTTTTGCTTGCATTATATTCCTTCTAACAGCACAAAAATAATATATTTTGTACTTAAAACACTTTGAGGAATTAACCTCTGTGATTTGGGGGAAATGTTTCTATAAACACAAAATGAAAGCCTCAACACAGTGGTGTGATCTGTTCTACAAGGGGAATTTGTGTTTTGCTAATCATTAACCTCCAAACCTGTGCGTTGTTGTCGGTTTGACTTTTGTTTTCACTTTTAAGCAAACTCTTATGACCGGGGTCCACTGTAAATGTCAATGATCTGTGTATGATTTTGGCACCTCACTGTACATGATAGAAAGCGTTCAGTATTCATTCCAAAATCACTAATACTTCTGCTGCAAAAGTAGAATCAATGTTTAAGACAAAACATGCTGAGAATCACATTTTTCAAAATCAATTTTTCTAAAAAAAAAAAAAAAAAAAAAAAAAAAAGGCCATTCACTTTAAAACAATATTTTTTAATAAATTGTGACCTTGGCAGCGGTAATTGTTATCTGTTTTCATATTTTAACCCTAATGAACTAGTCTTGAAGATTGTTCTTAGAAATGTTTTTTTTTCTTCCATTTTTTCTTTGATAGAACAGTAACAATATGACAGGAAGTGAGTGGGAGACAGAGAGGTGCGCTTCCCACACGGCTAACGGCGCAGACAAAGATCTTGTTTTTATTTAGTATTGCCCTTCATAAGCTATATACATGTTTCCTAGAAGACTAAAGTCAGGTGTGCTGTTGTAATGTGTAAAGATTCATGCAAATTTCATTTCTGTTTTTTTATTGTTTGCATTTTGTTGCATCTAACAACACAAGTAAAATATATTTTGAACATAAAATGTTTTAATACACCAGTTATAGATCATTTCTGCATCTGGATAATCTTTTTTTGACTATTGGCAGATGACATGATGACACTTGTCCAGAGCCCTAATGAGAATCGTTTATCTGATTGTTTTAGAGCTTGTACCAGACCCTCTTAAAACTGGTTTAAATATCTATGTAGTTTACAGGAATGATAAATTAACCTGTGTGATTTACAGGAAATGTTTTGACTTGAACACAAAATGAAAGCAACAGCACAATATTGTGACCTGGGGCCGGTTTCAATAAGAGGTTTCAACCAACTCTAACTTCAAACTTGAACTTTGAGTTACCCTGAGATGGGAAACTTTTTGAGTTTTCGGTTTCAGAACAGCTAAAGTGAGATTAAATCCGCCCTGAGTAGGTTTAGCACATGAAACACAACTATGAAAAGCCCTGATCAATGGAGCTCTGAAATTATGATTCACCATGGCCACAGCTCCTGCCAAAAAGACCTCTGCATACTTTGAGTCGGTGCTTAACTTTTATTCTTAATCACTGTTACAATATCAAAGGTAAGAACTGGCAGATCGATAGATTAACTAATATTAATATTCATGATATCCCACAGGCAAAAAAATAAAACAGCTAAAAATGAGGTATAAAAACACAATTCAATCAGGTAAAGCTTTAACTAGAAAAGGTTCATGGCTGTAAGCTACATGACTTTACAAACATACAGACATATTAAAAAATATCATTCAGTGTCTGTTTCAATGTTCAGCAGCTTTTTCCATGTAGTCTAATGCTCTTTTCACATAATTAAATACACAAAAAGGTGCGTGAGAGTAAGGCACACTTTATTGACTGCTCTGCAAACAGTGGTCGGACTCGTACTTATGTGCTCAGCATCCCTGATGTTATAGAAAACTACCAGTTAAAAATGATACCACTCAAATAAATATGGCAAAAAATCTAAATAATCCTGTATATAATAATAAAATAATCCTATAAAAGAAAATGCCATTTTTGTCACGTTGACAGTGTCTGCATGATGAAAATATGAGTAATGAATGACCGCACCTGCACAAAATGCTTTTCTTATTTAGTATTATTGTCTTGTTGTTTCCAATCAAAATATCTAAAGATTCTTAAATCAAGATGCATTTTCTACATAAGACAAAATGGCATAAGGTATTTAAGTATGTTTTTCTTATTTTGCAAATGATTTGCCAATGGGGTAAGAAAAATAATCTTTCCACTTGCTTTAAGATTATTTTTTCTTGTTTTAAGTAAAATGCACTAAATCTATATTCCAAAATACTCACTTAGAAAATTATTTTTGCAGTGTAAATGAAAGAATGAGGCATTTAAAAATAGCTTACACTTTAAAAATGGGGAGGAGACCGAAAGAAACTCCGGGTTCAACAAAGAAAACCTGCTCCTGACCAGGTTAGGTTCACAGGGTAGGTTACCAAGGTAAGTGACTCTGAGTACAAGTTACCTCTCTTTCAGAAACAGGCTCGACTTACCCTGCTTTCTTGGGTTTGACAAACCTCCCATTCTGAAACGGAAAACCCAGAGGGGCCCCTGTTCTGAAGGGGAATTTGTGTTTTACTGCTGAAGACCATTAACCTCTGAATCTCTGACGGTTTGACTTTTTGTTTTCACTTTTAAGCAAACTCTTATGACAGGGATCCACTGTAAATGTCAGTGATCTGTGTATGATTTTGGCACCTCACTTTACATGATACAAGCTTTCAGTATTTATTCCAAAATTGCTAATAAGCTTCAGCTGCAAAATTAGAATCAAAGTTTAAGACAAAGCAAGCTGAGAATTACATTCTTGGAAATCATGTTTTTCTAAAACAAAAATATACATCTATACATTTTAATTAAGCAATCAGAAGGTACTCAAGCTTATTGGTGGAGAGGATACACAAATCAACACATTTTTAATTAGACTTGTTCATGTCCACTACAATGGACACCATGACTGAAGCAATGTAAAAATTTCAAGAAATCATTAGAAGGAATCCTCATACTGTATGTTGAACTAGAATTTAAAACATACAGTATGTGAACTAGTCTTGAAGATTGTTCTTAGAATTTTGTTCTTATTTTGTTTAAATGGTCTTCATAAGCTATTTACATGTTTACCAGAAGACAAAATAAGCAGGCTGTGTTGTTGATGCATATCAGGTTTAATGCAAACTTAACTTTGCATTCAGAAGATAGTAAAAGTGGTATTTTTGTTGAAACACGAGAATAATATACTTTGTACATTAAACATTTTTAAACAGCAGCTATAAATAATTTATGCATCCATATAATCATGTTTATTTCCCCCAGTTTGTTTTCTTAATTACAGATAACATAATGGCACTCATACCAGAGACCTAATTAAAATACTTTACCTGACTGTTTAGCACTAGACACTATTAAAACTGGTTTAAATATCAATAGTTTTCGGGATGATAATACTAAAGAGTGAAAAATTAACCTGTGTTATTTATGGGAAATGTTTCCATTTACACAAAATTATTAAGTAACAATACTGTGGGCCCATATTCACAAAACATCTTAAAGGGATAGTTCACCCAAAAATGAAAATACGTTTTTTTTTATCTGCTTACCCCCGGGGCATCCAAGATGTAGG
This sequence comes from Garra rufa, assembly GCF_049309525.1. NCBI lineage: Eukaryota > Metazoa > Chordata > Actinopteri > Cypriniformes > Cyprinidae > Garra > Garra rufa. Next base: position 41,946,681 of record NC_133376.1, on the reverse strand, counting down.
TGACTTTGTTTCTTCAGCAGAACACAAACAAAGATTTTTAACTCAAACCATTGCAGTCTGTTACTCATATAATGGCAGTCAATGGTTACCAAATCTTTGAAAGTAAAAAAAACAACAACAAAAAAACACACAGACAAATCTAAATTAAACCCTGCGGCTCGTGGCAATACATTGATGTCCTAAGATACGAAACGATCGTTTTTTGCGAGAAACTGAACAGTATTTATATCATTATTTACCTCTGATAAACAGCAATATCCTGCTGTCCTGGGTGCGCGCTCAGCATCCTGCACACTTAGTTAATGGGTGTGTTGATATCCAGCCGAAGAGCAAGCAACCATAACTTCAAGGGATTAGGCTCAGAAGTTGGGAATCGGTGAACAGTCAACAGTCCCGGATGAGTTTGGAATACGAAAGAAATAACTAAGGGATGTAGTCAGACCCTAGCTCGTGGCTAGGTGTTGCTACAGACCTGCTTGACTTCAGTCAGTAGTTGGTCATGTAGGCTATCGGAACTCCGATAGAAGTGGAGAGTGGCCCAAGGGTCCGGGGCTTACCATCCCAAAAAACGGTACTGAAGCTGAACACGTGATTCCCACCACACAGGATTTGAATAAGAACACAGGAACTACTGTGCATTCTTACCACAAGGTGGATTTATAGGATGTGCCCACATTAGTAGTGTGGACATTCAGCCGTTCAAGAAAGAGGCTCTGAGAGCAAGGAACAAATCCCCCTCTCGAGGGAGATTCTAGTCTTCAGGGAGCAGGCCCATGCTCAAGGGGACCCTCTGGAGAGGGGAGCACGGAATGCTCTGGTAGAGCACCACCAGGGTCGAATGACCTGGAGCAACGAGATCTTATGGGAGACCCTCATTCTTGAGGGAAGATTCAGAGCCAAACGGCACGAAAGACCTACCCTAGAACCAGAGAGGTATCGTGCGATTCTTCCAGGAGTTGAAGACCCCCAGTAAGGGGATCTTGGCATATACAGTGTCAGAGAAAAATTGCATGGGCAGAAAGAGGTCATATGGAGCCCCAGAAGACCAAGAGGTCTTTACAACTTCCACACAGCCTGTGTGGCAGAAGGTGTACACATCGGGTGGCAGCAAGCGGGCGGCAAGTCCGATGGGGTCCTGAAGTAGTGATCAGCAGCCATAGGGTAGGTGTCTAGCCCTTTGTGGAGGGGAGAACCTACCCAAACAGCCTTAGTACAGTGTGCTACTAAAACCCTGCCTCAGCGAGGGGAGCATTGTCCTGAGATGAGCATAGAGTGTGCCAGAACCTGCAGTTTCTTTTCTTTTTTGTTTTTTTACTGAGGCGAGCCCCTGGGCCAGCCCTCTTAAGAGGGCTCTGCAGAAACACTCCCCATCAATGCTCTGTAAGGACAGTGAAATCAGGCCTCTCCTCAGACAGACAGATTCACTGAGATTCACTCGGACAAAGAGTCATTGAAGACAAAAAAGAGGATGATGTGTTTGTCCGGCGCCCGTTTATACTATGCGGTCGCACCGGCTATGATGCACCCGCGGCGACGAGTTGTGCCAGCAGTGACACTGGCAATCTACCTTGGAACGTAACATTTTTGAAACACGCTGCATTTATTTGCACATGTTTTCCAACTCATCTGTTTTAGTCTTGGAGGTAATCCCAACTTCAAATTTTCATTTGATTATACTGTATCCTTGTTTTCATTAACAAGTTGGGCAAGAAGTAAAGAAGTTTTTGCATCCAGTCTGGTTTTCCTTTATATTTGCATGTATTACTATCTGCCATGATTATTCTATTCCGCTTATTAAAAAAAGGCTGTTTATTTGCATATTCACTAATTGTGTATGAGAAAGCACACGTGGCTGACAATTAGCTGAACATATACTTGTTTAATTGGTGACGCTTAACCTGTATTATAAAATCTTTATTTGAATGTGGCAGCATTTTTATGTTTATACCTTTATTTGAATATGACAACATATCACACTCTTCAATATTTCTATGAACAAATCTCTGACAGAGACTCCTCTCCTATCAGCCAAAAACTCGTAGTGCTAAGATGAAATGTTTTGTGAATACGGGCCTAGATCTACAATAGGAATTTGTGTTTTACTGCTGATAAGACCATTAACTTCCAGACCTGTGTTGTTGAGGGTTTGACTTTTGTTTTTACTTTCAAGCAAATGCTTATGACAGGAATCTGCTGTAAATGTCAGTGATCTGTATATGATTTTGGTACCTCACTGTATATGATAGAAAGCTGTCAGTATTCATTGTAAAATCGCTAATACTAAGATTCAGCTGCAAAATTAGAATCAAACAAGTTGAGAATTACATTTGTGAAAATCCTGACATTTCAAGGATGCAATTTCAAGCTCAGGCATACCAAACACGAATATAAACCCTTAAGCTATTAAATAGATATTAAAAAGGACATACACAATGAGTGATTGGAACATAATAGACAATTGTGTGGGTTACATAAATGATAGGGAGTTAAGCATATAAATGATTAGTTGCTCATAAGTCCTTTTAGCATCATTTAGGTGCATATATACATAAAAAGGCAGTTTTTTGTGTTTTCTTGCTTCCGATTGGCTGGCGCCAGGGTATCAAATGACAGATTTATGATGTTGTCTGGTTCTCTCTGTAGAAGTTTTTCAACACTTCTAATCGAATCGTCTGATTCGCTCTGATATCCTACAGATGTTTTTTGTGGATTTTTGTTCATTTCCTTCAGGTTGAAAATCAGGATCAGATATAGATGTACATGTTTCAGCCTCATTTCTTGATTGATTGTCATTGGGTCTTTTCTTTATTTTTTCTTCAGGAACAGGTAAATTCGTGTTACAAGATTATAATCATCTGATGTTTTTTGTTGAGTGTTTGCTGTTGTAAGAGGATAATGAGGAACATTTCCTTCAGGCTGAGAATCAGGATCAGATATAGATGTACATTGTTACGATTTAGATGATAATTCTAGGGTGTAGAAAGTAACATTTAGATAGTGATATTTAAGTGAAATGAAGGTGAACCTAAATCGAAAAAAATATAATGCAAAATGAAATTTATTTATACAAAAGTAGAAATGATTTAAGCAAAGGACGAAATGTAAAGTATATACAGTGGAAAAACAAGAAAAGAAATAATATACACAAGTCAGAATAGACCCAAACAAATCAATAAATAAACCCAAGGGAAAAGGGACATGAGTGGCGCCAAAGGAAAGAAAATAATATAACAAAACCCAAGCTAACTTAGCACTAACCTCTACCCTAACTATAAATAAAAAGGAAAAGTCTTCAGCGTAAAAACGCCCTAAATAAACTATACTAACTAAGCAAAAGAAAACATACAAGTGTGGCGCTCACTCCTAACCTGGTGTGTCTAAACAGTCTGGTTACTATGTGTGGTACCGTGTACGTCAAGTGACATCTTCCTATCCTCTTTTCCCAGGGAAAAACTAGCGATCACCAGATAGTAGCACGAGTTACAAAATGCGTATTTGCAACGATAGAATAATAACTGTAGACATACCAAGTATGACAAAAAACAACGACCAGGTTAGAACAGAATCAAATAGAACAGAACAACACAACGCAAGCAAGCTCGCGAACGCTCGTTCCGGCGTCTCTTTAAACTGGAGCAGCTGTCCGTGATTGGCAGCGTGGGTGGCGACGTCACTCCGGTTAACAATGACAGGCACCTTCCTGGCCAAATGGAAACCAAGGGGAGTAACCTGAGAGATGACAGTGAGAGAAAACAAAAGAAAGAGCGCAACACACCGGCAAACTCATAGGGCCGTAACATGTTTCTGCCTCATTTCTTGATTGACTGTCATTGGGCTTTATTCCTTGCTTTAGTCCTTTTTTGACTCAGTTTGTGTTTTAAATTCAGAATGGTTCAGTTGGCATTGAGGACCATCTAGATTATCACATTTGTCGGGCTTTGCAGCTGAAACAGAAGGGGAATAAATGGTTTTTGAAGTTCCCAATATGGAATCTTAAATCAAGAATATTTCAACTAGGGATGCACCGAATGTTCAGCAACCGAAATTCGGAAACCGAGGAAGACTGAATAAATTCTACCGAACAATGATGTGACGCGATCAAATAGAGGCGTGCACTAATGCAGCAAACATGTGTTCAGTGTGGAAGCATTTAAAACTGTCTGAGAAAGATGTAAAACTCATTCCAAGCAGTGACAGCCAGAGACTGTTTAGTGTCGCATCGCATGTCTTCCTGAGAAGAGAAAGGTTACTGTATGATGACTGAAATCATCCATTAGTCAATCAACTCCAGAACGTTCTGTTGTCTAATACACCAGACACCAATTGTGTTTATTCTGACAGCAGCTCCTTAGCCAGGGTTCAAAGACCAAAGATGACAATCATTCACAAATCTGAAACTAGGACTGAGCTCTTCTTGCGGGTTTACCACAAAATAAAAAGTCAACATTCATTAATGTTAGTATTGTCATTTTAATATTGTTCTGTAAAATAAAATACAAAAGTAGGACAAAAATAATGTTAACAATAATTACAACAGCTCTATTAATACATTTATTATAATATTCACACTAGGTTTATGCGTATAGACATATTGCATATCGACGATAGTCAGAGATATTACCTGTTGCTGATGCCTTTGACAATAGCAAAACGATTATTCTTATTATCCGTCAAAAAGGTGCCTAACTTTAACGATGCAGCGCGGAGAGTCGGTTCTAGGATGCTTCAGAAACTTGCCATGGTATAAGCATTGAGTGCCCGCGTCTAAGCCGTATTGCGCCGCAGACGTGTACAGTGAAAATGGATTTTATTCATCATACAGTGTAGATAGAATAACTGATTATAACGGGAGTGTTTTTTAAAGTGCAACTCACACTAGGCTAGTCAGTGATGATGTTCTCTGATAATGTAAATGTTCTTTGCTCATTTTCGTTGCTTGGTTTGCAAATTAGTATCACTGAATAGATACCTGACACGTTTTAGTGTTTTTTGTACAGAAGAAGGAAGGCCTTCTCACACTGGAAGTTTTTTTTTAAATCTGGTATCTGGAAAAGGCAAAGGAGAAACAAAAACACCACAAGACATTAATATTTCAAACATAATTCTCTGACACAATGAGAGGATGTAAATCTGCATATAAAGATCAGGATTCTACAGAGTGCTGAATTGACATGGTGGAAAAAATATACTGCAAAAATGTTTGTGTTCCCCCCAAAAGCAACATTTTGCAAGAAAATACAAAAGCTTTATGTCCTTTTAGGGACTTTGTAGAATTCTACTTTATTCATAAGACTATAATGTCAAAAAGTACTATCAAACAAAATTAAATCTATAACAATGAAAGCAAAAACTAATACCGATGATCTGGACAAAGTGAGATGAATTCTTTAGAGATAATCTATAATAGTTTAGAAATATTGCTGTTTAAATAGAATTTTTCTGGCTAACACTTAACACTTTATAATTTAGTTGTGTTTATGAACATCTGCAAATGTACTAGGTATCACAAGTAATAATGAAAACAATTTTAAGGAAGCATTTATTAATTTTGGTTAATGTTAATTGATGTTTAATAAATGGATAATTCCTGTTTTTGAGGGTGATTGGTCAACAGCCATGGTAAAATCATAATAAAGCACATCTCTGACCTCTTTGCAGAACTTCTGTCTGTATCATTTCACACTTGTTGCTGACTAGTTATTTGTGTTGCCTATACCAATTTTTTGATGTTTAGGTGGAAAGATTGCATTCTATGATTGCATTTTTATGATTTAAACAATATAAAATTTTAAAGAGTAAAGTGCATGGTCATGTTCTGTGTATCATGTTGTTAGAGCTTTTACTTTGAATTCCTTTCCTTTCCTTTAGTTATGTCGTGTGGACTGATAAAGTAGAAGTAGTTGGTGTGGAATTCCTTTTCTGTAATTCAAATGTAATGTTGTTTACTTGGTCATTTTTTAGTTTTTTTGTTTTTAGCCAAGTCAAGTTTAGATTTGAGACAAGTTCATGTTTTTGTTTTGTGTCAAGTTCTGGTGTAAGTTTCTAGTGGATGACTCCACGTTGTAAATTAAACTACATTTGGGCTACACATCATCATTGCCTCATCTACCTCATCTCATCTCATCTGTTCCTGTTCCAGTGCCTGGTCTGTCCTGTCGGTTCTGGTTACATAATGATCTTTTGCATCCTTTCATATATTTGTTATTTGGTGACTGTTTTATTACAGAAATTACAATAAATTTACTTTGGGTAGGGTTATGCTCCTTAGTGTACTAAGAGTAAGGACATCCCTTACCAATAGTAAATAAAATAAACCTCAACTATGATTAACAAATGCTGTAAAAGTATTGTTTGAGTTAACAAATGGCAACTTATTGTAAAGTGTTACCAAATATACAGTATATATATATATATATATAAACTCAGCAAAAAAAGAAACGTCCCTTTTTCAGTACTGTGTATTTCAACAATAATGTTGTAAAAATCCAAATAACTTTACAGATCTTCATTGTAAAGGGTTTAAACAATGTTTTCCATGCATGTTCAATTAACCATAATCAATTAATTAACACACAGAAAGTAGGCATTTAAGGTCACAGTTCTAAAAACGCAGGACACTAAAGAGACTGTGAAAAACAGCCAAAGAAAGATGCCCAGTGTCCCTGCTCATCTGCGTGAACGTGCATTAGGCATGCTGCAGGGAGGCATGAGGACTGCTGATGTGGCTAGGGCAGTAAATGGTCATGTCCGCACTGTGAGACGCCTAAGACAGCGCTACAGGGAGGCATGAGGACTGCTGATGTGGCTAGGGCAATAAATGGTCATGTCCGCACTGTGAGACGCCTAAGACAGCGCTACAGGGAGGCATGAGGACTGCTGATGTGGCTAGGGCAATAAATGGTCATGTCCGCACTGTGAGACGCCTAAGACAGCGCTGCAGGGAGGCATGAGGACTGCTGATGTGGCAAGGGCAATAAATGGTCATGTCCGCACTGTGAGACGCCTAAGACAGCGCTGCAGGGAGGCATGAGGACTGCTGATGTGGCTAGGGCAATAAATGGCCATGTCCGCACTGTGAGACGCCTAAGACAGCGCTACAGGGAGGCATGAGGACTGCTGATGTGGCTAGGGGCAATAAATGGCCATGTCCGCACTGTGAGACACCTAAGACAGCGCTACAGGGAGGCATGAGGACTGTTGATGTGGCTAGGGGCAATAAATGGTCATGTCCGCACTGTGAGACGCCTAAGACAGCGCTACAGGGAGGCATGAGGACTGTTGATGTGGCTAGGGGCAATAAATGGCCATGTCCGCACTGTGAGACGCCTAAGACAGCGCTACAGGGAGGCATGAGGACTGTTGATGTGGCTAGGGCAGTAAATGGTCATGTCCGCACTGTGAGACGCCTAAGACAGCGCTACAGGGAGGCATGAGGACTGCTGATGTGGCTAGGGCAATAAATGGTCATGTCCGCACTGTGAGACGCCTAAGACAGCGCTACAGGGAGGCATGAGGACTGCTGATGTGGCTAGGGCAATAAATGGCCATGTCCGCACTGTGAGACGCCTAAGACAGCGCTGCAGGGAGGCATGAGGACTGCTGATGTGGCTAGGGCAGTAAATGGTCATGTCCGCACTGTGAGACGCCTAAGACAGCGCTACAGGGAGGCATGAGGACTGCTGATGTGGCTAGGGCAATAAATGGTCATGTCCGCACTGTGAGACGCCTAAGACAGCGCTGCAGGGAGGCATGAGGACTGCTGATGTGGCTAGGGCAATAAATGGTCATGTCCGCACTGTGAGACGCCTAAGACAGCGCTGCAGGGAGGCATGAGGACTGCTGATGTGGCTAGGGCAATAAATGGCCATGTCCGCACTGTGAGACGCCTAAGACAGCGCTACAGGGAGGCATGAGGACTGCTGATGTGGCTAGGGGCAATAAATGGCCATGTCCGCACTGTGAGACGCCTAAGACAGCGCTACAGGGAGGCATGAGGACTGTTGATGTGGCTAGGGGCAATAAATGGTCATGTCCGCACTGTGAGACGCCTAAGACAGCGCTACAGGGAGGCATGAGGACTGTTGATGTGGCTAGGGCAGTAAATGGCCATGTCCGCACTGTGAGACGCCTAAGACAGCGCTACAGGGAGGCATGAGGACTGTTGATGTGGCTAGGGGCAATAAATGGTCATGTCCGCACTGTGAGACGCCTAAGACAGCGCTACAGGGAGGCATGAGGACTGTTGATGTGGCTAGGGGCAATAAATGGTCATGTCCGCACTGTGAGACGCCTAAGACAGCGCTACAGGGAGGCATGAGGACTGTTGATGTGGCTAGGGGCAATAAATGGCCATGTCCGCACTGTGAGACGCCAAAGACAGCGCTACAGGGAGGCATGAGGACTGTTGATGTGGCTAGGGGCAATAAATGGCCATGTCCGCACTGTGAGACGCCTAAGACAGCGCTACAGGGAGGCATGAGGACTGCTGATGTGGCTAGGGGCAATAAATGGTCATGTCCGCACTGTGAGACGCCTAAGACAGCGCTACAGGGAGGCATGAGGACTGCTGATGTGGCTAGGGGCAATAAATGGTCATGTCCGCACTGTGAGACGCCTAAGACAGCGCTACAGGGAGGCATGAGGACTGCTGATGTGGCTAGGGGCAATAAATGGCCATGTCCGCACTGTGAGACGCCTAAGACAGCGCTACAGGGAGGCATGAGGACTGTTGATGTGGCTAGGGGCAATAAATGGTCATGTCCGCACTGTGAGACGCCTAAGACAGCGCTACAGGGAGGCATGAGGACTGTTGATGTGGCTAGGGGCAATAAATGGCCATGTCCGCACTGTGACGCACAGGCGTCTAAATGCTAAGACAGCGCTACAGGGAGGCATGAGGACTGTTGATGTGGCTAGGGGCAATAAATGGCCATGTCCGCACTGTGAGACGCCTAAGACAGCGCTACAGGGAGGCATGAGGACTGTTGATGTGGCTAGGGGCAATAAATGGTCATGTCCGCACTGTGAGACGCCTAAGACAGCGCTACAGGGAGGCATGAGGACTGTTGATGTGGCTAGGGGCAATAAATGGCCATGTCCGCACTGTGACGCACAGGCGTCTAAATGCTAAGACAGCGCTACAGGGAGGCATGAGGACTGTTGATGTGGCTAGGGGCAATAAATGGCCATGTCCGCACTGTGAGACGCCTAAGACAGCGCTACAGGGAGGCATGAGGACTGTTGATGTGGCTAGGGGCAATAAATGGTCATGTCCGCACTGTGAGACGCCTAAGACAGCGCTACAGGGAGGCATGAGGACTGTTGATGTGGCTAGGGGCAATAAATGGCCATGTCCGCACTGTGACGCACAGGCGTCTAAATGCTAAGACAGCGCTACAGGGAGGCATGAGGACTGTTGATGTGGCTAGGGGCAATAAATGGCCATGTCCGCACTGTGAGACGCCTAAGACAGCGCTACAGGGAGGCATGAGGACTGCTGATGTGGCTAGGGCAATAAATGGCCATGTCCGCACTGTGAGACGCCTAAGACAGCGCTACAGGGAGACAGGAAGGACAGCTGATCATCCTCGCAGTGGAAGACCACCTGTAACAACATTCCCCCCAGAAATGTCCAGGAACTTGCAAGTGCCTTGGTGGAAGAGTGGGGTAACATCTCACAGCAAGAACTGACAAATCTGGTCCAGTCCATGAGGAGGAGATGCACTGCAGTACTTTAAGCAGCTGGTGGCCACACCAGATACTGACTGAGCCTCCCTTCATTCAGGGACACATTATTCTATTTCTCTTAGTCACATGTCTGTCAAACATTTTTTTTTATATATATCTTATGGTGTTGACTCTTTTAGTGTTCATACAAATATTTACACATTAAGTTTACTGAAAGTAAAAACAGTTGAAAGTCAGAGGACGTTTCTTTTTTTGCTGAGTTTACATATATATATATATATATATATATTGAATATCAGAACTCATTTGAAGCCAAAATATATAACAAAAATTCACCTGGCGCACAGAGCTGTCATTAAACTCATACCACCGATGATTCTCAAATGACTTGATGACAGCATAGTAATGTCCACCATGAAAGGATCCCGAATGTTTCACGACAGCATACAAATCATACTTGTGTTGAACTCCACTGTCATCCTGAGGAAACATATAATAACACTTATTTGTTATGTTCACCCATTGAGCCTCGTGAACAGAATGACTTTTTGTGTAAATTGTTTACAAATCCGTTCTCATGGATCTAAATGCTTTGTGCTTTTTGGAAAAAAAAGTGAAATGTAATTAAATAAATTCTTCATCACTTTGCACTGGCTGTCAGTTGATGTTTGCCTACAGAACAACCACTTGCTCTGCACCCCATACAGTACCTACACTCACAGTTTCAGACGTATGTGCCTTCCAGTAGCTTGTGTTCTGCAAGTGAATTGTGCATTATAGTGCCATCCCAAAGAAGCACAACATTACTTTCATGGACCTTTACCTTCATTGTTCCCTGCAGGTGGGATGACCTGCCCAACTTAATTCAACCTGCTGAATCCGTTGCCATTTTCAAGAAATGACTAAAGTTGTGCCACGTCAACACCATGAATACTAAGAGTTTCTGTTTTATTTCTATTGTTAGTTTTTTTCTGCTACAAGTGCTGTGCCAGGCAAACCGTGACCCGTCACAGCACTTCTATATTTTTGCTCTTTTGTTGGTTTAACTGCTTCTATTGTTATCAATTGTAACTCACGTTGGACAAAAGCATCACCTAAATGATTTAATGTAAATGAGTGCTTGATTGCTGGTGAAAACATTCAGATCAGCTTGATGTCTTGTCAGTTCTTCGGTAGGTTTTGAGTGAATTATCCCTTTAAACTTGACAGGATTTTTGACTTGACATAATTTTTTTTATTACATTTTAATCGCTCCTAAAAAACAAATCCAACATACTTTGACTGATAACTGCAACTGAATTTCCACTTTAGATGTGTTCTTCTTGTAATAATTGTAATGCAGTTGAAATCTCTCCAGCTGCACAACCAGAACTGGAGGAAGTTTATGTATATTACAAGTCTGAAAGAAAAAAACAAAAACAATTTAGTACGTTTAAGTAATCTGCCATCCTCAAGCATAGCAGAGCATCTGTGTGACTGCTATAAAAATGCTCTATAGTCTATTGTATAATACAATAAATGTATGAAAAAATAAGGTGTCCAAGTCATAGTGTGAAGTTTAAAATTTAGTACTTTAAGCTACTATTTTTATAACCCATTTACAAGTTAAAACTCACTATTTCAGTGTTCACCAGCTCTTTGCAAGTTGGACATTTCACTTGGTCATCTTCACATGTCTTGATTGGCTCAAAATATGAATCAAAATAGCTTTGCTGAAATAAAAATAATAAACAGGTATTTAAAACCCCAAAAGGGTATTTATGTATTAATTGGACATCTGATATGTAATGGCTGAATAAATATGATATTTACAAGTTCCTTAATATGTTGGACAGTGAAGTTTAGTAGAAGTTTTGGAGTGGCTTAAGTATCACTCCTCTGAAAATATTTACCATGTTTATGGGAGAATCCATGCCATACGTTTCCATACAGATGGGAATGATGTAAAAGGATTCATGACCTGTTACAAGTGGATGCTCCTTTCCTGGATTTTTACACATGGTTCTGTGTATCAGCTCTCCCTTGTATACCTGAAATATGTTTGTATGAATAAGCTGACATTATTCTGTATTTCTGTTTTGCATGTTTTTCCCCCCATAGATTTTTAACCAAAAGATGGCACTCACCATTTCATTCAAGACGTTATTTTTTAGATTTAGATTGTCACTTATTTTTATAACATATTTTAAACATATAGCACAATCTAGCCAAAACACTTTTTTTTAAATAAATATTTGAATAATGTTTGTAGGATATGTACACCTTAGACATCTCTGGATTCACCATGTTCATTATCTTCTGGAAATATTCTGCTGCATCCTGCTGCTCACCAACTAAAGAAATAATATTGACATTTAGGCAATCACCATTAAATTTGTTCATATTTTAATTGGACTTGTTTATGTGTGAACGACAAATATAAACCCTACCATTAATGTTTAGTCTAGATGTGATTCTCTCAGTGGTGGCAGCGCTTCTCTTTGAAGACTTTAAATCAGTAAATAATTGTGCAATGTCATCATCAAATGGTTTGGTCAACTGGCAAATCGACCTGTAAAACAGAGCACTAATAACTTAATATTTTATTCCGCAGCATTAATGGTAACCAATACAAACGAAAAAAATTTACCTTTTCGCATTATTTCTGAAATCTTCTGTCATAAAAAGTGTCTGCAGCACCGAGTTCAGATAGCATGTGGCCCCCTGATTTCTTAATCCAATGTATCCTTCAAAACCAATTCAACAAAGTGATTAAATATTAATGATTTTTAAATGGAAGCATGAAATAGAGGGTTAACGATAGGTGTATAAAGGTTTTACATACAGACTTGGAGTAAGACACGGGTAAGTGTCTGATTCAAAACATCAGAAATAAAAATTTATTTATTGCCAAGTGTGTTTACTGCTTGAAATGGTGTTCTTGTTTGTATATGAGCTGCATCTGGGACAAAAAAATTCACTTTTTGCACAGTTTTGTGGTTAATTACCATGCAGTAACACAATGTATTGAATAATGAATGAATGTCTTCATGAAATCAGAGACATTCCCCTTGAAATCAGAAACACACATGTTGACAGGAGACCAGGTGGAAACAGTAAAGTGTCTTAGAAGACCACTAGTGATCAAATTATATGCATGTTAATACATTTACATTAGTTGTTTAGCAGACTCTTTAATCCAAAGCGATTTACAAATGAGTAAGCATAAGCATTTTGAAGGTTTAACGTAAATGGCTTGCATAGCCCAATAAAAAGGAAAAGGGTATATACATATCTTAAAAAAACAGAATGCAGAATATCTTGCCTAAACTCTCCCAATCCATATTCCACAATCTTTATTTTCTTCCCTTAATGGTTTGATTAGATGTTTAAATGTCATGGTAAAACATATGATAAACTGACTGGATTATAATCAAGGGGGATTAAAGTTCCCAAACTTTAAAATGTACTTGTGAGCAGCACATTCGAGATTTTGGAAGTGAGTCCACCCCCTCATGGCTTAAAATAGAATTATGTGAACTAAAAGAGAAAGACCCCACAGATATTTTATATAAATAGGAAAATAAATTGATTGATTTAAAAAAAAAAAAAAAAATCAGAAACCCAATGATTATTCATACAGTCAGTTCGAGTTAAGGATGCAACAGACTTTGGACAGTAAGGGACTCTTTGCCCTAAGACACAATTATGGATCAATAGATTGCTCCCAAAATGTTTCCAGGATAAGCATGCTAAATTATGGGCTGATAATGAAATTTCTTGTCTGGAACAGTGTTTTGAGGATAAAATACTGATGTATTTTGTGCATCTTAAATCCAAATATCATTTAGACAACAAGGAGTTTTTTTTAGGTACTTGCAATCGCAAGACATTCTAAGAGTTCAAACCCAACTGAAACTACCTAGTTTAACACAACTGGTGCAATATGTCTACTCAAGCTGACAGTTATACAAAATAATGTCTAGAATATATAACTCTTATGATAAATAAACTGTTGCCTGAATTGGATAAATCTGAAGTTAGATGGGAACATGACTTGGACATTAGCATTGAAGGATAAACATGGGGTGAACTGTGTCAGGGTGGTGTTACATCATACTTGAACTCTAGATATAGAATGATAAAAAAATGTTCACCTCTTTGCTTTCATTGTGATGTGGAGGAAGGATTTTTTTTACATTCCACATGGAATTCATTTTTGGCAAAAATATGTCAGTTTTCCAGCAGACCCCAAAGTATGTTTATTGGGTACACCGACTCCAATTTTATGCAAGATTATGCCATAAGACTCAACAAAATTTTGCTAATAAATCTGGAAATCTGAAATATTTTTGTTTATTTAATGTTTATTAAGTTTTAATGTTTTGGATGACCCAATTGACTGAATTTTGTAAATATAAACTACTTTTGAATTTGAAGCTTATGACACAAAAAAATAACCGAACCGAGGCAAAAAAAAGAAAAAAGATTATTGAATATTCAAGCTACACCATTCAACATGCCACAATAAACAAGTCAGTTGGTAACAGGTGAGGATATCGGAGAACATGAGAGTATTTGTGCAATCATCAGCTGGACTGAAGTTTATTAGACTTACCTTTTGGGTTTTGCTTCTCTGCTCTTCTCAGTCTTTCCTCTTCTTCTTCTCTTCTCAGTCTTTCCTCTTCTTCTCTTCTCAGTCTTTCCTCTTCTTCTCTTCTCAGTCTTCCCTCTTCTTCTCTTCTCAGTCTTTCCTCTTCTTCTTCTCTTCTCAGTCTTTCCTCTTCTTCTCTTCTCAGTCTTTCCTCTTCTTCTTCTCTTTGCAGTCTTTCCTCTTCTTCTCTTCTCAGTCTTTCCTCTTCTTCTCTTCTCAGTCTTTCCTCTTCTTCTCTTCTCAGTCTTTCCTCTTCTTCTTCTCTTTGCAGTCTTTCCTCTTCTTCTCTTCTCAGTCTTTCCTCTTCTTCTCTTCTCAGTCTTTCCTCTTCTTCTCTTCTCAGTCTTTCCTCTTCTTCTTTTCTTCTCAGTCTTTCCTCTTCTTCTCTTCTCAGTCTTTCATCTTCTTCTCTTCTCAGTCTCTCCTCTTCTTCTCTTCTCAGTCTTTCCTCTAGTTTCCAATTCTCCTCTTCTTCTCTTCTCAGTCTTTCCTTTAGAATTTGCTTCTTCTCTTCTTCTCTTCTCAGTCTTTCCTCTAGTTTCCAATTCTCCTCTTCTTCTCTTCTCAGTCTTTCCTTTAGAATTTGCTTCTTCTCTTCTTCTGTTCTCAGTCTTTCCTCTAGTTTCCGATTCTCCTCTTCTTCTCTTCTCAGTTTTTCCTTTAGAATTTGCTTCTTCTCTAGTTCTTCACTTGAACCTAAATTGTATTGAAGCATAAATGTGTTAGATTGATTTTTTTTTTCTCTATTCATCCAAAACACTGCATCTGTTGCACAACAGTGGGAATTCCATTAAAGCAACAGTTTAAGGCGAATGTCACTGAGCATGTGTAATTATACTACTCAGTTTAATATCCATCTGCAGACTACAGTGGGAAGATGCAGGCAGTTTTGCATCTGCTGCAACAGTCCTGATTTGTTCATGCACTCATGAATGTGCTCAATCATGTGTTGTGGCTTTTAAATCATAACATTCTTCTAGAGACTGGGTTGGGCTTTCTGGGATGGTCCTCAAATGGTTCAGGTCATACTTAGAAAGGAGAGGTTATTATGTGAGTGTTGGAGAGCATTAGTGGACATTCATGACATGTGGAGTCCCACAAGGCTCAATTATTGCACTGCTCTTGTTTAGACTGTATATGCTATGCTCCTATTAAGTCAAATAATAAGAAAGTACCAATTGCATATCACAGGTATGCAGACGATACCCAGATTTACCTAGCCTTATTGCCAAATGACCACAGCCCCATTGACTCCCTTTGCCAGTGCATTGATGAAATTAACAGTTGGATGTGCCAAAACTTTCTTCAGTTAAACAAGGAGAAAACGGAAGTCATTGCATTTGGAAACAAAGATGAAGTTCTTAAGGTGAATGCGTACCTTGACGCTAGGGGTCAAAAACCTAAAAATCAAGTGTAGAATTCTTGTGATTCTGGAGTCAGACCTCAGTTTCAGTAGCCATGTCAAAGCAGTAACTTAATCAGCATACTATCATCTCTAAGACACTGCAAGAATTAGATGTTTTGCTTCCAATCAAGACTTGGAGTAACTTGTAATCAGCAGGGTGGACAATTGTAATGGTCTCCTCACCAGCCTTCCCAAGAAGACCATTGAAAAATGTTTGTACTAATAAATCAAATGGGATTGATAAGCATAAATAGCCTGATTCTAATCTATATTATTCACCATGATCTACCTTAAACTTTTTTCTTGTTTTAATTTGATTCTATTCTATCCATTTTATGGCATATAAGCTGTAGACTATAACTTGTCAGTGCTTAAAATTTATTTTTCATTTTAACACATAATTCATGACATTGGATCATAGAATTTCAAAATAAGTCCACCACTGATCTTCATGAGTCTAACAAGAGACATTGTTTTCTGGGCATGTGCTTTTACATTTACATTTATTGATTTTTTGGCAGATGCTTTTATCCAAAGTGACTTACAGTGAAGGAGTGCAACAAGTGATCTACAATATGATGACAATAAACATGAGAAGAGGCCATTATACAGGTTTCAATCAATGTTCAAAATAGCAAAAGCTAGGACAGGAAGGGATCAAGGATAATAGTAGAATAAAAAAAAGTGAAGGCGTAGTTTTTTTTACCATCAATCAGCGGATGTTGTTGTTCTTTTTGCTTCTCATCACTGTCCACTTTAACTGAGGCAAGCTGAAAATCATCTGGCTCATTTCTTTTAATTTTTCTCTTTCGCCAGTAACACAGACATAATACTGTGGGGAATAAATCAAGTAAACAGTTTTACCAACAAGAAAATAATTCAAATGGAAACACCGCTGAATATTATGTGTTAAACATAAGAGCCTAGTACAAACAATACCTGATTGAAATATTGTAGAATTACTACACATAATGAAAAATGTTAGATGTAATTGCGCTAGGGCTGTCCCCGAATAGTCGAAGATTCGATGCATCGATATGCGGAGCCTGATTCGACCACCGATCTCACAGTCGAATCTTCGCGGGTGAAACGAGCATCATACCATTTTGCCAATATGGGGGTGCTCAATGTCTAATTGCACACAGAACTACTGGTTTTGTACGGTTATATTAAGTTATATACAGCCTTTGATTATGATAATGCAGTAAAAACAAAAGTGAAAAGAAAGAAGCGTTCAATAAATATTTTTAACGTGTTTGTGAATAAATCCAACCACCCCTGTGACTAATTTAATTTTCACTTTCCCTGATGCATGACGAGATGAGGACCATCTTGACGGCAGGGATGGCGGCGATCACACCGAACGCGTTTTTGCAGTTGGAGGCGCCTCTTTTGAATGGTTTTCTGTTGGCAGTGAGCGTTCTGCACGCTGTTTATGCGCCCCGGCGCCTCGCGTTTTCGCCGCCTGCTGCGCCTCGCGTTTTGCAGGAGCGCTCTGAGTCTGAGCGCCTGAAGTTGAAAAAAAAATCAACTCTGAGCGGAAAAACGCCCAACGTCATACGCGTTCTTTTCCATTGTCCAATCGAATGAATGGAGAGGCGGGCCTTCTGTTGTGATGGCGAAAGTTTACCGTTGCTTAAAAAGTCCGGAGACTCCAAGAAATGGAGGAGAAACCTTTGGTGTCTATCGTGGGTAACCCGGAGCTGTATTATTTAGGGTTTCTGCTAATATGACAGTTTACTTAACAGCAAAAAACTAAGATTTTAGAGCGCTCGCGCTATAATCCTTTGAATTGACTGACAGGACAGCTGTTTTGGTCGTTGCTTAGCAACATAAAAAAACCGCAGCACACTGCTCTTTCATTAAAAGTCACCAAAAAAGGCAGTGCTGTGCGCCTCGCGTTTTTAGAACTAAAAGACGCGTTCGGTGTTTTTATTTAAACCTAAATAAGTTTGTCTGTCAGTTGGCAGGCAGTTTTGGTCGCTTATAAAATAAAATAAAAATAGTTTTACCCTCCTGCTGACTATAGTGTCGTGCCCCTCCCAACCCATTCACACACGCACATAAGCCTAGATGATTCGACTATCGGTCGACTATAGAAAGATTCGAAAATTCTGATTCGACTATGAAAATTCATAGTCGGGGACAGCCCTAAATTGCGCAATGTAAGAATTTTCTCAATCCTAATAAAAGAGGTTCTTAGAGCAGATGGTGCATTTTAATTGTTTATTCATTTACTTATTTATTTATTCAAACAGTAATGTAACTCTATTATTAACACAGAAGGATTTCATAAAAAAACAATAATATATTGAATAATAATAATATATTTTTTTTAAATATCAAACATGATTATATTAATGAAAAGAGCAGTTTCAATATTGCTTACATTTCTTATGATTCCACCAAAGAAATCATATGGGTTTGGAACAAAAGTAAATAATTGAAAAAATGTCATTTAACTTACCAGTCAGTATAGCAAGTAATATCAGTATTCCAAGTACAACAGGAACTAAAATGACTTCCAAGTCTACATCCTTGTTCATTTCCATGTTTCCATGTTCAAATCCAGTCTTATTATTGCTTATTCTGTCTTTGATATCGGGTGAGCCAACTAGGGTGGCGTCCTCTGCCATCTAGAAAAGTTTGTCACATTTACGTTCAGATATAAATGCATGCACCATTAAATAAATTAGACTAGAGTTACTTTAAACAGAGCAACCTCATTTCCAGAAAAGTTGAGACACTTTGTAAAATACAATGGGACAGGCATATTTACCACTGTGTTACATCAGCTTTCCTTTTACTTTTAATTCATTGTTTGGGAATTGAGGATACTAATTGTTGGCTACATTGATAAAGGCTATGTAGGCTAGCAGGGCATTATAAATATACTCTATACATATAAAAATACCCAAGATGGCTTGAAGAAAAGAGATAACTCTGATAGCACACATACATCTCAGAGGCATCTGTTTGATGTCCGTTTACATCGGGAAGACGGCTTATTTAGAATGTTTGCTCATCTGCAATATGTCTTTAGACCTTTCCGTCAGACGTCAAATAGACATTTAGAAAATGGCTTTAAGATTTTATTTATTTATTTTCAGAATTCAGACTCTAACAGTTTGGGTATGTTTGGAATAGAATAGATCTGCTGTAGAAGGAATACAAAACTGAAATGCTTAATATTTGAGAAAAAAAACAGTAGGGTGAAATCAGCTAAAATGGATCACGTTTTGGTAAATGGGTTAGGTTACCATCTGCACCATTATAATCATCATAAACCAAAAAATATAATCAGAAAAGCTATGCGTGAGATCTGATAATATTTTTTATAAATTACCATGGGTCTCTCATGGCTCATATACACTAGTCGAAATTACAAACGCAACACTTTTGTTTTTGCTCCCTGATAAAAAAGTAATACTGAGTGAATTTGACTATTTTTGTAGAGGCTTACTATTGTGCAGTCAGTGATAAGAATGTGAAAAAGGCTGAAAAGTCAACAGCACATAAATGCCAGATCGTAAAAGTAGCTAAATTGTTTCATTTTTGTTTGTACTTTACAAATTAATGAGAGAAAAACAAATTAGCGCATATTTTCTAATATGAATGCACTGTGCTTACATTTACTTGTGCATAAATAAATCAGCTTGCGCCTTTTATTGTGATTTCGAATTCCAGAATGTATTTTAGCATATGTTCTTTAATGTGATGCATATACGCTCATGCACAGTTTGCTGCTTTAATCGCCTTTTTGGTAATTTCAGGACTTACCAACAGAACTATGCTTGTAGTTTTATGTGGTCGTAAAGAGATACGGCTGTTAAGAAGAAAAACATTTTTGGATATCACAGCCACTCAGAACTGCAGAAGTGCACTGCACTCCTAACCAAATGGACAAGTATATAATCTAATTCATAAATATTAAACCCTTTTGGCATCATTAAAACTACATACTGAGTAACTGATACCATCTTTGCTCTGATATATGCTTGTTGGTTCGATTTAAGATATTTGTTTTAATGTATTTTCACGATCTGAGGTAAGCTATCTGTTGTTGCTTTCAGTGTGGCTATAAATGTCACACAACAATGATATTCAAACCCTCATTAGACACCTGTTACACTGAATAAAACACACAATAAGCACCTAGGGTTATCACTGTAATAGTTTGTATATTGTTGTTTCATCCGCGATGTCGCAGAAATAGAAACCGTTTCTTAAACAGAAATTTCGCGTGTATTTAAGACACGGTGTAATAGGAAATAATGTATTGATATTTGAAGACTTACCCCAGAGAGACAGATTGGACAGGTCAGACAGAAGATTAAATAGATAGGCTACTGACACGAGCAGTAAGTATTTTTCATGTCTAAAACATTGCATTGATTGTATTCTTTCGCTTTTGCTTTTTGCTTTCCTATAGCTCCTCCCTGATAGAAAAAAACGAGGACAAAGTGTAAAACAGAATATAGTCTTATCCACATCTGCAGCTAGATCCGTTATGTTTTTGAGTTATTAAAACATTTTAAACAGGATGTTGAAGGTTATATTATGAATGTTTATTTAAAACGCAAATATAAAGACATCAAAGTGGTGAAAAAACCAAGCGATCTCAGTAAATTAAGTCGTTACTGGACCACTAAAATGAAAGTAGGCCCACATGTAAATGAGCAAAAACAATTTAGGGTTTTATTTATGGTGAGAGTATATTTTTCTTTAATAAAGACCGGCACAGTTTCACAAGTATAGGCTAAATATATTTATTGAATGACACTGCAATTTAATAAAGGCAGTAAATGACAAAAATGGAATTTTGTTTTAATAGAAATCCACCCAAAATACATTCTAATCAAACACTATACCAGCTCTCATCATTTAAGTCACAATGTAAACAACCTGCTAATAGTTCACAATTAAAAGTGGGAATGTGAAACTAAAGAGTCATAAATTGCCAATGATATTCAGAAGATTAGTCCAATTTAGGACTCATTATTGTTTTTAATGAATGCTATGTGAAAGATTTGCCTTTAATGAAGTGTGCATAAATCTTCCAGATGTATTTGATGATGATCCTGATGTTTTGAGAGTTGAGATGGGGATTGGTTTGATTATTCTGATGGGAGCTTTTTTTTTTTTTTTGGCATAATTTTGCAGCTACAACTTTGTTATATGGGTTGGGATATATATGTTCATTAATGCAATTTGTATAATGTCCAGAATGTGTAGAAGAAACATATATCCTATGAAAACCTTTACCTCATTGTACTTAAAAAAACAAAGCAAAAAAAAGTTTAATGTTATTTAACGCTATGATTACTAACCAGCTTTGTTAATAATTTCAGGGAGAAACGGTATTTAAATGTCCACTTTGTGAGGAGGAATGGCCATACGATGAAGTCCGAAAATCAGCCAAACTTACAAATGATGAGCGAATCGGTTTTGAGGATGTGCTTGGAACAAACGCTGCTAGGAAGTCAGACAGAAAGGATGTATGTTCATTTCTGCTTTTTTACCTAGATCTTATTTATTAATTTAATACATTTACAGTAAATATGTACAGTTTTTGTTATTGTTTCTTAATCACTATGTTTGATCTCTCTGTAGTGTCCTGGTTGTGGCACTTTTATAGAGAGGTTGGACACCTCCAGTCTTGGTGTAGAATGCTTCATTTGCACTAAAAGGATTGGAAAAATCTATAAATTCTGCTGGCAGTGTCTCAGAGAGTGGAAAGGGCTTCAACCTTGTGCTGAACAGTGTGAAAATGTGGGTTGCAATATCAATGACCAGGAACAACTTAAAGACTGTTCAATGGTTACTTTAAGATATATTGAAAATGTCCAGTGTCCAGCGATTCGAGCCTGCCCATGTTGTGGTGTGCTGATTGCACATTCAAACGTGGGATGTAAAATCATGACGTGCCATAAATGTCACAACAAATTTTGCTTTCTCTGTCTTAAACCTGCTCAAGAGTGCCTAAAAACATCTACTCCATATGTGTTATGCATATCTGAAGTTGCACCAAAGCAAGTAGAAGTTGTAAGATTTTGAGCAGATGTGCATAATTGACATATTTATATGCAAATAATGTAGAATACATATTACACAATGTATACTATAATATATATATAATATATATTCCTTGAATTGTTGTGTGTGTGTGTACATGATTTTAAAACAATTTTTCCTCCTGTTTATTTGAAGAATGATGTACCTTTAAAAATTAATGAAATGTAATCATTGGTATGTGCTAAGAGCTAGTTCATTCTGTTTTAAAAAAATAACCATTTTTATTTTACATATATTTTCCAATAAAACTTTTATTTATTTATAAACAGGACATACAAAACATACTCAGTTACTTTCGTAACCACGGTTCGCTGAGAAACAGGAACGAGTATTGCGTCTGAAAGACTCTATGGAGAAAACTCCTTTTTCTCTGAGACTGAAGCATTTTTAATAACGCAGTGTTACTGCACGGCCATTGGTTCGTGCAGTGAGTAAAAGACGAACCAACGGCTCGGCAGCAGAGCTGAACGAGCCTATGGCGACGAAGCGCGTCCGATTCCACCAAAAGGGGTGGAGTAACTGGCTTTATAAACGAGCATTTCGTCATATGATCTCAGGTTACTTCGACTGAAGTGACGACTGAGTCGTGTGGCTACATAGCACAGCCAGCAACGCAGCACTCGTTCCCGTATCTCAGGGAAACCGAGGTTACGAAAGTAACCGAGTACGTTCCCTTTCCATACTTCACTCATACTGCGTCTGAAAGATGCTATGGGGAACCAGTACAATTCCGCCGTTGCTATGGTAGAAGAATGACTAATTATGGCCCTAGCTCCCTAGGGGCTAGTACGAGCCGACTTGCTTTGATCAGGAAGACCCAATAATAATAATTCGTTACATTTATATAGCACTTTTCTAGACACTCAAAGCAGGGGTATCTCCTCATGCACAACCATGCATCCACCTGGATGATGCGACGGCAGCCATAGTGCGCCAGAACACCCACCACACACCAACTTACTGGTAGAGAGGAGACAGAGTGATGAAGCCAATCAGATTATGGGCATGATTCGGAGGCCATCAAATTTTGCCAGGATGCCGAGGTCACACCTCTACTTTTTTCTAAAGACATCCTGGGATTTTTAATGACCACAGAGAGTCAGGACCTCGGTTTAACGTCTCATCCGAAGGACGGTGCTTTTTGGCAGTATCATGTCCCCGTCACTATACTGGGGTGCTAGGACCCACACAGACCACAGGGTGAGCACCCCCTGCTGGCCTCACTAGCACCTCTTCCAGCAGCAACATAGTTTTCCCAGGAGGTCTCCCATCCAGGTACTGACCAGGCTCAACCCTGCTTAGCTTCAGTGGGTGACCAATCTTGGGCTACAAGGTGATATGGCTGCTGGCAAGCGACCTTTCCAGGGAGATATTATCACCTTGGAGCTTGTGCAGAGGGCCAAGAGCGTACAGAACATATTATCTAAGTACTGGCTAGATGGGCTATCCAATGCAGAAAGAACCCGAGCCTGTAAGGTCGGGACATCCAGATTATAAAATCAAGCAAATGTGGACGGCGAGGCCCAGCAGGTCACAAATTTCTGCAATAGAAACACCACTGGACCACGCCCAGGACGAGGCGATGCCTCTAGTCGAGTGGGCTTTTACTCCCATGGGGCATTGTAGGCCCAAGGAAGAGTATGCCAGCATGATAGCTTCTACTACCCATCAGGATAACCTCTGTTTCGTGACCGAAACTCCCTTGGTACGGCCACCGAAACATACAAAAAGCTGCTCTGACTGTCGGAAGGAAGCAGAATGCTCTACATAACTCTTCAATGCCCGAACGGGGCAGAGGGAATCTTGGTCTTGCTCCGAGAGAGGAAGTGCCAAAAGAGGGATAATTTGATCCCTGAACGAAGTCAAGAGACTTTTCAGTATATAACCGCGCCTTGGCTTCAGGATGACTTTAGAGTCTTTGGGCCTGAATTCCAGGCATACAGGGTTCACTGAGAGAGCCTGTAGGTTCCCCATGCGTTTTACTGCTGCCGATGCTAATAGCAGGGCGGTTTTCAACGTCAAAGGGTGAAGGTCAATGGACTGCAGCAGCTCAAAGGGAGTGCTCCTTAGAGCTCTCAGGACTGTGGGTAGATTCCATGAAGGGGACTGTGATGGGGTGAGGACGGATTGAGCCTTCTGGACCCCTTCAGAAAACGAACAACTAGATTGTTCCTTCCCACAGATTGGCCATCCATTAGGTTATGGAATGCCGCTATGGCTGCGACATAGATTTTGAGCGCGGAGGGAGATCGTCCCTTATCCAACAGCTCTTGAAGAAAAAAGACAATATCACTATGTCATGTAAGCTCAGCTCTGCACCGTGGGTGGCACACCAAGCGGAGAAAACAGACCATTTAAGGTCATAGAGCCGTCTTGTAGACGGTTCTCTAGCCTGAGGAATAGTGCTTAAGACATTCTCAGGGAGGCTTCTAGGCTCCCGTCAAGAGGCCATAAGTGCAGTGCCCACAATTCTGGTTGGGGATGCCATAGCGTCCTGTTCGCTTGTGTTAAGAGATCTTATCTCAGTGGGATGGGCCAAAGGGCTGCTGAGAGTATGCAACAGAACCAGTCCACTGGGTATATTTGCGGGAGGATCTGGTTCAGTGTAATCATTCTGAATGGCCGTCTCATGAGGGCACAGTTCAGATGTCTGAGGTTAAGGATGGGTCTTAGACCGCCGTCCTTCTTGGAAATGAGGAAATAATGGCTGTAGAAGCCTAACTCGCTTTGTGCTGGGGGTACCATCTCTACGACTCCTTTTGCCAGCAAATTCCTCACCTCTGCACACAGAACGTCTATGTCCTTGACGTGAACTGAGGTGGAGACCACGCCGCTGAAGTGCGGGGGTCTTCCAGCGAACTGAAGTGTTTAACCTGGTTCTATTATTTCCAAAACCCATTTTGACACTCCAGGGATGGCCTGCCATGCCTTGGCCCATGTAGCGAGGGGTTGTATTGGTTCAAGCAGCTGATCGCTTGGTGTTGGATCACTGTTTGATAGAAGTGGAAGAGGAATTTTGCTCTCTTTTTGCAAATGTTTGTTTTTATTTTCTCCACTATAACAACGGCAGGTTGTGAGGGCGCTGTCAGAAAGGGCCCAGGAGTCACAACATTTTTCATAAACATATAGCTATCTGCACCCGGAACAAAACAGGGTTCTTGGAGGCTATCAAAGTGCTGTGTGCATTCTCTAATGTCCGCTTGTAGCAGACAAGGAGATGTGTGGGTTGTCTTCATTGAGAAAACAAGCCGCCAGCGAGACATAATACTCATCATCTCAGCCAGCGCAGCCTCAGCGTGGGTGTGGCCCAGATGCATCCAATTTGAAGCTGTCAGTAATAATCACAGTGACAGTATTCTCCTTTAATCCACCTTAAAAAGATCAAACTGCCCAAGAAGAGGAGTACTGATGATCTTTATGTGTGAAAATATAGGCAGATTAAAACGCTGCGCACATCCCCTCAGATCTGCTCGTAGCAGACGAGGGGAGGGGCAGGGCCATCTTCATTGAGAAAAGTGAGCCGCGAGCAAAGCAGATCCAGACATAAATACTCGTAGTGAGAGCGTGTATGTCTCAGCGTCCGCAGCCTCAGCGTGGGCATGGCCCAGGCGAGAGGGGCATTGAAACATGAAGCTGTCAGCAATATATAATCATAGGTGACATAGGAGTTCTGCTCTAATTTGCTCAGAAGGATAGAGCCACTCGATAAAGTGAGAGGCACAGATACTCACGTAACACACTGGCAGATCAAAGCTGCATAGAGAGTGACGCAAGTGGGGCTTTGCCCGCATTAAATCACTGAAGTCTGATCGCGCGTTCACCGTTTCTTTCTCCGAGATACCTGGGAGAAGAGAAACGTGCGAAACGGGTACAGACTACTTAATAATGAAAGCTGCTCTGTGATAAGCGACGCATACACAAACGCGATGCTGTCAGTAAGTGGAAGCAGTCCATCTCCCTTTGCGACACACACACAATGCAAAGTTGTCAAATCAAAGCGCAATGGGAAGAGCGAACGCACAGGCTCAGTGCCGGCGTAAGATCGTTCAGACCCGCTCTGAAAAGACCGAGACTCATACTGTCAGCGAGAGCATTCTGTCTCAGTGAGCGTGCACTCACTGCCCTTTCTACATCGTGCAGAGCCCTGCACGAGCCACTCGCATCGCGACATTTGCAACAACGTTGCCAGTAAATTTTCTCTTTTAGAACTTACCTCTTAGAAATAAGCTCTTGTAGACTCACCGGATGGCGACAGGGGATCAGCTGGGACCTCTGCTGCTGCGACGCTGAAGGCAGCGGAGAAGTGGCGAATCAGCCAAGCAGAGGGTCGCTCGTTCAGCTTGATCCGCTGCGAAGGCGTGTCAGCGGCGAGCAGCATCGAGTCTCGTAGATCAGCAAGAAATCGTCGCTGAAGGAGAAGAAATCTGAGATCCTATGGTGAAATGCTCACTTATATAGCCAGTTACTCCAACCCTTTTGGTGGAATCTGGCACGCTTCGTCGCCATAGGCTCGTGCAGCCCTGCTGCCGAGCCATTGGTTTGTCTTTTACTCACTGCACGAACCAATAGCCGTGCAGTAACAGTGCGTTATTGAAAAAATGATTCAGTCTCGGAGAAAAAGGAGTTATGTACTAAGGAACCAGTTTAAAACCAGTTCAGATTATAAGAGCAAACTGTGTCAAATCTATTATTTAGTTATAAGATGAACATTGACACAAAAATGAGGATGTATTGTTTTTTTTACAAATGCATTGAATTTTATTGGAGTTTTATTTGATACAGTAAGAAGTGATTTGAAGTAATAATAAATATCCAAGTAAAAAGCCAAATGATGCTACTGAGAATAATAATAATAATTATTATTATTATTATTATTATTATTATAAAACTACAGTAATTACTCAAAAGAGTAATGTTATCTATTAAAACAATTCTTAACCCATTTAAAAAGAAGTAAACAACTTTCACACACTGCAAACTAAAATGAATGTTAATATCCAAGTGTGTACTGTAAACTACAACTTAATTAAATTCAGCTGTCCACCTCAAATGTATGTTTCTTAAATTATGAACTATTCAATTTATTAACTAATTTAAATAATTCAATTAGTAATATTACTATCCATTATAATTGATCAATTCTAATTGTTCATCTTATTTGTCCAGCACATTTATTGTACATTGCATATTTTATACATAATACATTACAAAATATGATTGCAAACTGCAATCATTGTGACAATCAATTAACATAATGAAAGTAAAAAGATAAATCATATGACTAACAGTGACAATTAGAACAAGAACAGCAGCACCAAAAAGGAACATAAAAATAATCTTATATAATTGTTTAATTGTAAAAGTATGACAAGTCAAGAAAATATTTGTTTTCCTACTTAACGGATGGTGATATTGGCAACAAGAGAGCTAGAATATCTATATAATTAATGAAACATACTTAAATTGTCTACAAACAAACTAGCTTTTTGTATTTGTTTTTATATAATGCATAAAGTATATGCTATTCCTTAAAAAGTCATTTTTATATCCTTCACCTTTGCCACAGTTTGAGAAAATATTTTTGTGACATGCTAATGATTTTTTCTGAGACAAACAAGATTAACATAATTATCTTTCCTAGAAACAGTTTATAGTTTTTGGGATAGATGGATCTTTATTTATTTCAAATTAATCCAAGTTAGTCCAAAACAAAGTCCTGGGAAACTCTTCATCATGGGAGTGGGCCTATAAAGAAAACACACACACAAAGAAACATAAAGACACAAGCATCAGTTGCAGGAATTATAAGGATATAATCATTTTATGTAGCAATATAAAAATGTTAGTGCCAAAGCAAAGTTTATAAAATACAGGATAAAATAATAATAATAACCTGGATCTCACTAGTCACTCTTTGGCTTTAAAACTCTTTTTTGTTAGGAGATAGGGGACAGCTGCAATTGTTTGAATTTTGAATGTTTTACTTTTGTTATAATTGGTTGTTTATTTAAATCATGTTGTGTATATGTTGCATTTTTGGAGAGATTAACTAGAAATGTCTAGTTTGTCTAAAGTGGCTTTGGTTATATTGACCTATCCACTAACAGCTACACACAATTAGACTGTGAAAAAAATACCCCAACAAAAGACCCAACAGATTCATCTTTGTGTATGAACCAATACAATAAGGCGGCATGTTTTCATACTAGTAAATTGTCCTTACTTTTCTTAGAAAATAACTAAATGCAATGTTATAAAGAAAAATGAAAATGATCATACCTTTTCCACCACGCATTTTCAACACGGCCTGAATGACAGAGAGTTCTTGAATATTGTAAAATTCAGGGTTTTTATCCTCTTCAAGATCTTTTCCATCAAAAATCAACCTCAGTTGGTTAGGATCTGACAAGACAAGAGTCAAATATTAAGAAGTCATTCATTTTGAACAACATAGACAGAAGTTTTAACTTACCATTTACTCCAGGAAAATGACTTATGGCTTGTTTCTTTAAATCTCCGATGGTGAATTTTCCTTTTGGATCATTTGGTTTTGACAGATGTAAGGATTTGACTGTTGTTTTGTTTATCTTCAAATAAACCTGGAAGTCCATTCTCGTTCTGTTAGAATTGTCAACCTCAAGTGACAAAAGACAAAAGGAAACTGGTTTGATAAATAGCTTTTACTTTCACTTTTATTTATAAAATGTGAAAAGTGGTGTTGGCTTACGCTCTTAAAGAAAAGGTCTGAAATATAAATTTCCTCTACCTTCTGATTCTCTTCTTCTCTTCTCAGTCTTTCCTCTAGTTTCTGCTTCTCCTTTTCTGCTCTTCTCAGTCTCTCCTCCTTTTCTCTTCTCAGTCTTTCCTCTTCTTCTCTTCTCAGTCTTTCCTCTTCTTCTCTTCTCAGTCTTTCCTCTTCTTCTCTTCTCAGTCTTTCCTCTTCTTCTCTTCTCAGTCTTTCCTCTTCTTCTTTTCTTCTCAGTCTTTCCTCTTCTTCTCTTCTCAGTCTTTCCTCTTCTTCTCTTCTCAGTCTTTCCTCTTCTTCTCTTCTCAGTCTTTCCTCTTCTTCTCTTCTCAGTCTTTCCTCTTCTTCTTTTCTTCTCAGTCTTTCCTCTTCTTCTCTTCTCAGTCTTTCCTCTTCTTCTCTTCTCAGTCTTTCCTCTTCTTCTCTTCTCAGTCTTTCCTCTTCTTCTCTTCTCAGTCTCTCCTCTTCTTCTCTTCTCAGTCTCTCCTCTTCTTCTCTTCTCAGTCTCTCCTCTTCTTCTCTTCTCAGTCTCTCCTCTTCTTCTCTTCTCAGTCTCTCCTCTTCTTCTCTTCTCAGTCTCTCCTCTTCTTCTCTTCTCAGTCTCTCCTCTTCTTCTCTTCTCAGTCTTTCTTCTTCTTCTCTTCTCAGTCTCAGCTCTTCTTCTCTTCTCAGTCTCTCCTCTTCTTCTCTTCTCAGTCTCTCCTCTTCTTCTCTTCTCAGTCTCTCCTCTTCTTCTCTTCTCAGTCTTTCTTCTTCTTCTCTTCTCAGTCTCAGCTCTTCTTCTCTTCTCAGTCTCTCCTCTTCTTCTCTTCTCAGTCTCTCCTCTTCTTCTCTTCTCAGTCTCAGCTCTTCTTCTCTTCTCAGTCTCTCCTCTTCTTCTCTTCTCAGTCTCTCCTCTTCTTCTCTTCTCAGTCTCTCCTCTTCTTCTCTTCTCAGTCTCTCCTCTTCTTCTCTTCTCAGTCTTTCCTCTTCTTCTCTTCTCAGTCTCTCCTCTTCTTCTCTTCTCAGTCTCAGCTCTTCTTCTCTTCTCAGTCTCTCCTCTTCTTCTCTTCTCAGTCTCTCCTCTTCTTCTCTTCTCAGTCTCTCCTCTTCTTCTCTTCTCAGTCTTTCCTCTTCTTCTCTTCTCAGTCTCAGCTCTTCTTCTCTTCTCAGTCTCTTCTCTTCTTCTCTTCTCAGTCTCAGCTCTTCTTCTCTTCTCAGTCTCTCCTCTTCTTCTCTTCTCAGTCTCTCCTCTTCTTCTCTTCTCAGTCTTTCCTCTTCTTCTCTTCTCAGTCTCTCCTCTTCTTCTCTTCTCAGTCTCTCCTCTTCTTCTCTTCTCAGTCTTTCCTCCTGTTCTCTTCTCAGTCTTTCCTCTACTTTCTGATTTTCTTCTTTTCTTCTCAGTCTTTCCTCCTCTTCTTTTCTTCTCAGACTTTCCTCCTCTTCTTCTCTTCTCAGTCTTTCCTCTTCTTCTCTTCTCAGTCTCTCCTCTTCTTCTCTTCTCAGTCTCTCCTCTTCTTCTCTTCTCAGTCTTTCCTCTTCTTCTCTTCTCAGTCTCTCCTCTTCTTCTCTTCTCAGTCTCTCCTCTTCTTCTCTTCTCAGTCTCTCCTCTTCTTCTCTTCTCAGTCTCTCCTCTTCTTCTCTTCTCAGTCTCTCCTCTTCTTCTCTTCTCAGTCTTTCTTCTTCTTCTCTTCTCAGTCTCAGCTCTTCTTCTCTTCTCAGTCTCTCCTCTTCTTCTCTTCTCAGTCTCTCCTCTTCTTCTCTTCTCAGTCTCTCCTCTTCTTCTCTTCTCAGTCTTTCTTCTTCTTCTCTTCTCAGTCTCAGCTCTTCTTCTCTTCTCAGTCTCTCCTCTTCTTCTCTTCTCAGTCTCTCCTCTTCTTCTCTTCTCAGTCTCAGCTCTTCTTCTCTTCTCAGTCTCTCCTCTTCTTCTCTTCTCAGTCTCTCCTCTTCTTCTCTTCTCAGTCTCTCCTCTTCTTCTCTTCTCAGTCTCTCCTCTTCTTCTCTTCTCAGTCTTTCCTCTTCTTCTCTTCTCAGTCTCTCCTCTTCTTCTCTTCTCAGTCTCAGCTCTTCTTCTCTTCTCAGTCTCTCCTCTTCTTCTCTTCTCAGTCTCTCCTCTTCTTCTCTTCTCAGTCTCTCCTCTTCTTCTCTTCTCAGTCTTTCCTCTTCTTCTCTTCTCAGTCTCAGCTCTTCTTCTCTTCTCAGTCTCTTCTCTTCTTCTCTTCTCAGTCTCAGCTCTTCTTCTCTTCTCAGTCTCTCCTCTTCTTCTCTTCTCAGTCTCTCCTCTTCTTCTCTTCTCAGTCTTTCCTCTTCTTCTCTTCTCAGTCTCTCCTCTTCTTCTCTTCTCAGTCTCTCCTCTTCTTCTCTTCTCAGTCTTTCCTCCTGTTCTCTTCTCAGTCTTTCCTCTACTTTCTGATTTTCTTCTTTTCTTCTCAGTCTTTCCTCCTCTTCTTTTCTTCTCAGACTTTCCTCCTCTTCTTCTCTTCTCAGTCTTTCCTCTTCTTCTCTTCTCAGTCTTTCCTCTTCTTCTTTTCTACTCAGTTTTTCCTCTTCTTCTCTTCTCAGTCTTTCCTCTACTTTCTGATTTTCTTCTTTTCTTCTCAGTCTTTCCTCCTCTTCTTGTCTTCTCAGTCTTTCCTCTTCTTCTCTTCTCAGTCTTTCCTCTTCTTCTCTTCTTCTCAGTCTTTCCTCTTCTTCTCTTCTTCTCGGTCTTTCCTCTTCTTCTTTTCTTCTCAGTCTTTCCTCTTCTTCTTCTCTTCTCAGTCTTTCCTCTTCTTCTCTTCTTCTCGGTCTTTCCTCTTCTTCTTTTCTTCTCAGTCTTTCTTCTTCTCCTTCTCCTCTCAGTCTTTCCTCTTCTTCTCTTCTTCTCGATCTTTCCTCTTCTTCTTCTCTTCTCAGTCTTTCCTCTACTTTCTTCTCTAGTTCTTCACTTGAACCTAAATTGTATTGAAGCATACATGTGTTAGATTGATTTTTAGATTTGATAGATTTTTTCTCTATTCATCCAAAACACTGCATCTGTTGCACAACAGTGGGAATTCCATTAAAGCAACAGTTTAAAGAGAATGTCACTGAGCAGGTGGAATTATACTACTCAGTTTAATATCCATCTGCAGACTACAGTGGGAAGATGCAGGCAGTTTTGCATCTAGAGGCTGCAACAGTCCTGATTTGTTCATGCACTCATGAATGTGCTCAATCATGTGTTGTGGCTTTTAAATCATAACATTCTTCTAGAGACTGGGTTGGGCTTTCTGGGATGGTCCTCAAATGGTTCAGGTCATACTTAGAAAGGAGAGGTTATTATGTGAGTGTAGGAGAGCATTAGTGGACATTCATGACATGTGGAGTCCCACAAGGCTCAATTATTGCACTGCTCTTGTCTAGACTGTATATGCTATGCTCCTATTAAGTCAAATAATAAGAAAGAACCAATTGCATATCACAGGTATGCAGACGATACCCAGATTTACCTAGCCTTATTGCCAAATGACTACAGCCCCATTGACTCCCTTTGCCAGTGCATTGATGAAATTAACAGTTGGATGTGCCAAAACTTTCTTCAGTTAAACAAGGAGAAAACGGAAGTCATTGCATTTGGAAACAAAGATGAAGTTCTTAAGGTGAATGCGTACCTTGACGCTAGGGGTCAAAAACCTAAAAATCAAGTGTAGAATTCTTGTGATTCTGGAGTCAGACCTCAGTTTCAGTAGCCATGTCAAAGCAGTAACTTAATCAGCATACTATCATCTCTAAGACACTGCAAGAATTAGATGTTTTGCTTCCAATCAAGACTTGGAGTAACTTGTAATCAGCAGGGTGGACAATTGTAATGGTCTCCTCACCAGCCTTCCCAAGAAGACCATTGAAAAATGTTTGTACTAATAAATCAAATGGGATTGATAAGCATAAATAGCCTGATTCTAATCTATATTATTCACCATGATCTACCTTAAAAAATGTTTTTTTAAATTTCTGTTTCATTTTAACACACAATTCATGACATTGGATCATAGAATTTAAAATAAGTCCACCACTGATCTTCATGAGTGCTTTGATTGCGAATATACTGAAACACATTGTTTTCTGGGCATGTACTTTTACATTTACATTTATTAATTTTTTGGCCGATGCTTTTATCCAAAGTGACTTACAGTTAAGGAGTGCAACAAGTGATCTACTATATGATGACAATAAACATGAGAAGAGGCCATTATACAGGTTTCAATCAATGTTCAAAATAGCAAAAGCTAGGACAGGAAGGGATCAAGGATAATAGTAGAATAAAAAAAGTGAAGGCATAGTTTTTTTTTACCATCAATCAGTGGATGTTGTTGTTTTTTTTGCTTCTCATCACTGTCCACTTTAACTGAGGCAAGCTGAAAATCATCTGGCTCATTTCTCTTATGTTTTCTGTTTTTGGCTTGTTTTCTCTTTCGCCAGTAACACAGACATAATACTGTGGGGAATAAATCAAGTAAACAGTTTTACCAACAAGAAAATAATTCAAATGGAAACACTGCTGAATATTATGTGTTAAACATAAGAGCCTAGTACAAACAATACCTGATTGAAATATTGTAGAATTACTACACATAATGAAAAATGTTAGATGTAATTGCGCAATGTCAGAATTTTCTCAACCCTAATAAAAGAGGTTCTTAGAGCAGATTTTATTTGTTTATTTATTCAAACAGTAATGTAACTCAATTATTAACACAGGAGGATTTCATAAAAAAAAATATATTGAATAAAAATAATGATAATATATTCTTTAAATATCAATCATGATTATATTAATGAAAAGAGCAGTTTCAATATTGCTTACATTTCTTATGATTCCACCAAAGAAATCATATCGGTTTGGAACAAAAGTAAATAATTGAAAAAATGTCATTTAACTTACCAGTCAGTATAGCAAGTAATATCAGTATTCCAAGTACAACCGGAACTAAAATGACTTCCAAGTCTACATCCTTGTTCATTTCCATGTTTCCATGTTCAAATCCAGTCTTATTATTGTCTATTCTGTCTTTGATATCGGGTGAGCCAACTAGGGTGGTGTCCTCTGCCATCTAGAAAAGTTTGTCACATTTACGTTCAGATATAAATGCATGCACCATTAAAATAAATGACTAGAGTTACTTTAAACAGAACAACCTCATTTCCAGAAAAGTTGACACATTTTGTAAAATACAATGGGACAGGCATATTTACCACTGTGTTACATCAGCTTTCCTTTTACTTTTAATTAATTGTTTGGGAATTGAGGATACTAATTGTTGGCTACATTGATAAAGGCTATGTAGGCTAGCAGGGCATTATAATTAAATATACTCTATACATATAAAAATACCCGAGATGGCTTGAAGAAGAGAGATAACTCTGATAGCACACATACATCTCAGAGGCATCTGTTTGATGTCCGTTTACATCGGGAAGACGGCTTATTTAGAATGTTTGCTCATCTGCAATATGTCTTTAGACCTTTCCGTCAGACGTCAAATAGACATTTAGAAAATGGCTTTAAGATTTTATTTATTTATTTTCAGAATTCAGACTCTAACAGTTTGGGTATGTTTGGAATAGAATAGATCTGCTGTAGAATGAATACAAAACTGAAATGCTTAATATTTGAGAAAAAAACAGTAGGGTGAAATCAGCTAAAATGGGTCACGTTTTGGTAAATGATTTACCATCTGTACCATGTATATGTACTATGCATGAGATCTAATAACATTTTTATAAATTAGCATGGGTCTCTCATGGGTCATATACATTTTATTTATAAATGGTATTCTGTCAGAGAAAAACACTTAACATCCATGCACTTTGCCTTCATATCCCGGGCTGCTTGCCTGCACAAAATTTGCATTATCAGTATACTGAGTTTGGCCTTTTAATATTACTTTCTTAATGCATCTTAGTGCATGTTAAAGGTGCCATAGAATGCATTGATACAATATTTTAAATTGTTCTCTGATATCTACATAGAAGGTATATTGCTTAGGTAAGGGCAAAACATCCCCTAGAATTAAATGCTCTGTTATTACCTTATTTGGAAGGTCCGTGAATATTAATGATGAGCTCTGTTCTGATTGGCTGTTTCACAGAGGCTGTTCCCTTCCAGGAACTCAAGCTGCGTCTGAAACGCTATGGGGAACGTCATTGGCGAACCACGCTCTGAATCCGTGTTGACTGTCCAATAGGAGGGCGCGACGTCACAGGCGTGATGACGTCACCGACCAGGAGGCTATAAAAGCATGTGCGCCGGCTACGGCGTCAGCTTCTGATATTCAGCGAAGTGCTCTGTGTCTGTCTGTTTCACGTTTTTTGTGCCAGTTTGCACAAGCTTTTCTTTTAAAGTGAAACATGTCATTAGATAGGAGTTTTTTGGGCAAAAGCCTGAGCGAGGGCAGATCGCGTTTCAGACAATGTGTTCCTCCCTGTCAGATTTACATTACTGATGGGGATACACACAGTCTGTGCGTGGTTTGCCTGGGATCGGAGCATGCTCAGTCAGGACTTGAGTGCGCACTGGGGGCTGGCTGTGCGCACTGTGAGCCTTTCCCAGTGTCAACGGTACAACATAGTTTGTTTATATCAACTTACTACTGGGGCGTTAAGATCATTCAGCAGGTCGGCTTGGTATGCCTGCAACACGGACATGTTGGGGTTAAGACTAAACACCAAGAACAGAGGACCACTTATCTAAGTGTGGTGTGGGATTCAACACGATGCTGGCACGTCTGTCACCTGCTCGGATCGAGTCGATCCTCACTGTAGTCAGGAGAGTCAGAGAAGGCCAGTCACTTTCTGTAAAAGAGTTTCGAAAACTATTGGGTCTGATGGCAGCTGTGTCCAACGTGATACCTCTTGGCCTGCTGTACATGAGGCCCTTAGAGTGGTGGCTCAAGACCAAAGGGTTCTCCCCGAGGGGAAACCCGCTTTGCACAATCAAGGTCACGCGGCGATGCTTACGTGCCTTAGACATGTGGAAGAAAACTTGGTTCTTGTCTCAGGGCCCGGTGCTGGGAGCTCCTTGTCGCCGTGTTACACTAGCGACGGACACATCCCTCACCGGTTGGGGAGCGATCATTAGTGGCCGCTGAGCCCGCGGTCTATGGAGTGGTCGCCATCTCGCTTGGCATATCAATTGTCTAGAGATGCTGGCCGTGTTTTATGCACTAAGATACTTCCTCCCGGACCTGAGAGATTGCCGTGTGTTGGTGCGGTTCATATTCCTGGGCATCTCAATTTGGGAGCAGACATCCTGTCGAGGCAGGGGCTGAGGCCCGGGGAATGGATGCTTCACCCAGATGTGGTGCAGCAGATTTGGAAAGTGTTTGGTCAGGCCCAAATGGACCTCTTTGCGACTCAAGAGACATCGTAATGTCCCCTTTGGTATTCTCTAACTCATCCAGCTCCCCTGGGGCTGGATGCCATGGTACAGACGTGGCCAAGGCTTTTCCCCCCGATAACTCTGCTCCCAGGAGTTCTGGAGAGAGTTGGCCGGTACGGAATCAGTCTACTCCTGATAGCCCCGTACTGGCCGGTTCGAGTATGGTTCTCGGACCTGATTTCCTTTCTTGACGGCGCTCTATGGGAGATTCCCGTCAGGATGGATCTCCTCTCACAGGTGGGAGGCACCATTCTTCACCCCCGCCCGGAGCTGTGGAAACTATGGGGGTGGCCCCTGAGGAGGCACACCTCATATCTTCTGGTCTCTCAACCAAGGTTGTTGAGACCATTCTCCAGTCCAGAGCTCCCTTCACGAGAAAACTGTATGCACTTAGATGGATACTTTTCACTACTTGGTGTGGAGGCCGTCAGATAGACACACTTAACTGCCCGATTGGTACAGTCCTGGAGTTCTTACAGGCTCGTTTCTCCACAGGGATATCCCACTCCACCCTGAAGGTGCTCGTGGCAGCGATTTCGGCCTACCACACCCCTCTTGGTGGCCGTTCAGTAGACAAGAATCCCGTCATACGCTTTCTCCGTGGTGTGCTGAGGCTGAGGCCTCCAGTAAGACCCCGGGTCCCCACGTGGGATCTAGCTTTGGTGCTTGAAGCCCTGTGTGGTCCTCCTTTCGAGCCAATCGAGGTGATCTCAGACCGTTTCCTTTCCATCAAGACTACGCTTCTTTTAGCCTTGTCTTCTTTGAAGAGAGTAGGAGACCTGCAGGCCCTTTCAGTGGCCCCTTCATGTCTTGACTTTGCGCCCGGCATGGCCAAAGCCTCCATTTACCCTCGAGCAGGGTATGTCCCTAAGGTCCCTACGCTCACCACCTCCATACCACAGCCAGTCGTGCCTCAGGCTTTCTGTCCTTCTCCTTTCATGGAACCAGACCAAGAGAAGCTAAATCGCATGTGCCCAGTTCGTGCACTGGACGCCTACGTCCACAGAGTTGCCCTGTGGCGTAGGTCAGACCAGCTGCTGGTATGTTACGGCAAATGCAAGAGGGGTTTGCCGGCATCTAAACAAACTCTGAGCAGATGGATCGTAGATGCCCTCTGCTCAGCTTACGAGTCCTCTGACCTCCCCTCACCATTGGGAGTCAAGGCTCACTCAACCCGCGCTATGGCCTCTTCTAAAGCTCTTCTCGCAGGTGTCCCAATTCAGGACATCTGCAACGCAGCGGGATGGTCGAAGCCACTAACTTTTGTCAGGTTCTATGACCTTGACCTTTCTGCCACTCCTGGCAGCTCTGTCCTTTTGCCCTAGTTCCTGGGCAGGGATTTGGAATTCTGGCATCTCATTCCCCATAGCGTTTCAGACACAGCTTAAGTTCCCGGAAGGCAACGTACCAGGTTACATATGTAACCGTGGTTCCCTGAGGGAATGAGACGCTGCGTCTCCAACCCATTCTTCCCATTCTATTGTCCTCACTTTGTTTTTTCACAATAGCCTAGCTGCAGAAATTCTGATGATTGGGCGATACAAATGTTGGGGGTGCAACTATTAACAATCATGCCTATTACGCAATAGTCACTGTTATGTTAGGATTAGCTTAATTTTCAGTGGTCTTTTGCAAACACCAGATTTATATAAGGAGGAAGAAACTATGGTATGTCATGTCCATGTACACAACTGTTATTATTCAACTATGCCAAGGTAAATACAGTTTAAGTTTTTGTTTATAACTAAGGTAAATATTTAACATAAAAGTGTCTGCATTGCTTTCATATTCTGCAGTCCTCTGCTTGCAAACACCTTTTAGAAAATGAAAAGAATATCCACATTGTTTTAATGTGAATGTAATATTACATTTACATTTAGACATTTAGCAGATGCTTTTTTCCAAAGCAACTTACAAAAGAGGACCTGGATGCAATCAGAATCAACTAGAGCAATAACATGAAAAGTGCTGTGACAAGTCTCATTTAGCTTAATGCAGTGCACATAAGGTTTTTTTTTTATTAAAAAAGTGAGTAAATGAATAGAGTATAAGTCTAAAAGATATTTTTATAAAGAATAGAGGGTGCTAGTGGGTCAAATAAATACATTAGTCATATCAACATCGTTATTGTTAATACACAGTGTAATTGGTCATTTAAATTTATGTTTTTGAAAGGAAAAAGGTATTTGTATCAGTATTGGCTACTGGCCCTGTATTTACTAGGTATTAGATCAATACCAAAATTTGCAATACCACCAACCCCTATCGGCATGAGCCAGGATGTTTTCATAGGGGTGGCCAGGGAAGGGGCCAGCAACCAGTCTGGGGTGGCACAATAATCTTCATTATTTCAATATAAAATGTGTTTGACTATGAAGTACCGGACTGTTTTATTGACTAAAACAAAACTGAATGCAATTAAATTTCACTTAATTGTAATTGAGATATTTTTTAATTAGATCAAGTAATACTGAGTGAATTTGACAATTTTTGTAGGGGCTTACTATTGTGCAGTCAACTTGGTTATGGTTCTCAAAACACTCAAAAGCTTGTTCTCCAACATTGCATACTCATGGATGAGACATGCAAATAGTGATAAGAATGTGAAAAGGCTGGAAGTCAATAGCACATAAATGCCAGAATGTAAAAGTAGTTATTTTATGCATTCAAATTGTTTCATTTTTGTTTGTACTTTACAAATTAATGAGAGAAAAACAAATTAGCGCATATTTTCTAATATAAATGCACTGTGCTTACATTTACTTGTGCATAAATAAAAAATACATAGTCTATCAGCTTGCGCCTTTTATTGTGATTTCGAATTCCAGAATATATTTTAGCATATGCATTTGAGACATGTTCTTTAATGTGATGCATATACGCTCATGCACAGTTTGCAGCTTTAATCGCCTTTTTGGTAATTTCAGGACTTAACTGATGACAGAACTATGCTTGTAGTGTCTTGTGTGCTTTATTTATGAATATGATCAAGCGATAGGCTATGCGTGGCCTCATATTCGCGTAAAGTTAAAGATTGAGCACAGAGAAATTGCTGACAGGAAAGAAAAGTTTGTTTTACTGACATATAGCCTAAGAAAATATCATTGGACCACAGTTCACTGTTGTTCTACTGAAGCTCGATCATTTTGCTCCTGTAGCCTACCTTTTCCGCGCACATTTGACTCGCGCGCCTGGTGCTGAAGTACGCGTCTCAAAACTCCCGTTTTATGTGGTCTTAAGAGAAACGGCTGTTAAGAAGAAAAAAAAATTGGATATCACAGCCACTCAGTAACCAAATGGATAAGTCTATACTCTAATTCATAAATATTAAACATTTTTAGCATTATTAACTGCATACTGTTACTGATACATCTTTGTTCTGATATATGCTTGTTGGTTCGCAGATTTCACGTAGGCTATATTTTTGTTTTAATGTATTTTCACGATCTGAGGTAAGCTATCTGTTTTTGCTTTCAGTGTGGCTATAAATGTCACACAATAATGATATTCAAACCCTCATTAGACACCTGTTACACTGAATAAAACACACAATAAGCACCTAGGATTATCACTGTAATAGTTTGTATATTGTTGTTTCATCCGCGATGTCGCAGAAATAGAAACCGTTTCTTAAACAGAAATTTCGCGTGTATTTAAGACACGGTGTAATAGGAAATAATGTATTGATATTTGAAGACTTACCTCAGAGAGACAGATTGGACAGGTCAGACAGAAGATTAAATAGATAGGCTACTGACACGAGCAGTAAGTATTTTTCATGTCTAAAACATTGCATTGATTGTATTCGACGAATGAATCAAAGTGTAAAACAGAATATCTTATAGAATATCAGTAGGCTATATACAGTACACATCTGCAGCTACGTCCGTTATGTTCTTGAGGTATCTAAACATGTGAATGAAATATGTAGCCTATAAAGGGGGAGGAGAAATACCCTCCACACAGAATGCTACTTTCACATTTAAAGAGTGAAACAAACGATAGAGAGCTAAAACTGACAACACTGAAGACGTCGAACAAATCGTCTGCTGATGGTGATAATGGCCGAAAACTTCAAAAAACTCACCTGGTCCGACAAAGACATCAAAGTGGTGAAAAAACCAAGCGATCTCGGTAAGTTAAGCGCGGTTTCAGTTTGACAAGTCGTTACTGGACGAACAAAATGAAAGTATAGCCCACATGTAAATGAGCAACAAACTATTTAGGGTTTTATTCATGCTGAGACTATATTTTTCTTTAATAAAAACCGACACAGTTTCACAAGTATAGGCTAAATATATTAATTGAATGACACTGCAATTTAATAAAGGCAGTAAATGACAAAAATGGAATTTTGTTTTTAATAGAAATCCACCCAAAACACATTTCTAATTAAACACTAGGCTATACCAGCTCTCATCATTTAAGTCACGATGTAAGCAACCTGCTAATAGTTCACAATTAAAAGTGGGAATGTGAAACTAAAGAGTCATAAATTGCAAATGATATTCAGAAGATAAGTCTTACTAATTCAGGACTCATTCTTGTTTTTAACGAATGCTATGTGAAAGATTTGCTTTTAATGAATTGTGCATGAATCTTCCAGATGTATTTGACGATGATCCTGATGTTTTAAGAGTTGAGATGTCTTGCGGTCATGTTGCAGATCCCATGTCACTGACAGACTGTTGCAAAGCTCAGTTGTTAAATGTGAGTGTATTTTATTGGTATAAGCCTACAGAAAATATTTAAAGTTAAGAGTTTGGATGGGAATTGGTTTGATTATTCTTGTGGGAGCTTTTTTTTTTTTTGGGCATAATTTTGCAGCTACAACTTTGTTATATGGGTTGGTCTATATATGTTCATTAATGCAATTTGTATAATGTCCAGAATGTGTAGAAGAAACATATATCCTATGAAAACCTTTACCTCATTGTACTTAAAAAAAAAACAAAGCAAAAAAAAGTTTAATGTTATTTAACGCTATGATTACTAACCAGCTTTGTTAATAATTTCAGGGAGAAACGGTATTTAAATGTCCACTTTGTGAGGAGGAATGGCCATACGATGAAGTCCGAAAATCAGCCAAACTTACAAATGATGAGCGAATCGGTTTTGAGGATGTGCTTGGAACAAACGCTGCTAAGAAGTCAGACAGAAAGGATGTATGTTCATTTCTGCTTCTTTACCTAGATCTTATTTATTAATTTAATACATTTACAGTAAATATGTACAGTTTTTGTTATTGTTTCTTAATCACTATGTTTGATCTCTCTGTAGTGTCCTGGTTGTGGCACTTTTATAGAGAGGTTGGACACCTCCAGTCTTGGTGTAGAATGCTTCATTTGCACTAAAAGGATTGGAAAAATCTATAAATTCTGCTGGCAGTGTCTCAGAGAGTGGAAAGGGCTTCAACCTTGTGCTGAACAGTGTGAAAATGTGGGTTGCAATATCAATGACCAGGAACAACTTAAAGACTGTTCAATGGTTACTTTAAGATATATTGAAAATGTCCAGTGTCCAGCGATTCGAGCCTGCCCATGTTGTGGTGTGCTGATTGCACATTCAAACGTGGGATGTAAAATCATGACGTGCCATAAATGTCACAACAAATTTTGCTTTCTCTGTCTTAAACCTGCTCAAGAGTGCCTAAAAACATCTACTCCTTATGTGTTATGCATATCTGAAGTTGCACCAAAGCAAGTAGAAGCTGTAAGATTGTGAGCAGATGTGCAAAATTGACATGTTTATATGCAAATAATGTAGAATACATATTACACCATGGATATATGTATTCCTAGAATTGTTGTGTGTGTACATGATTTGAAAATTATTTTTCCTCCTGTTTATTCGAAGAATAATGTACCTATAAAAATTTATGAAATATAATCATGGATATGTGCTAAGAGTTAGTTCATTCTGTTTTAATTAGGGCTGGGTAATATAAAA
The DNA here is from genome assembly GCF_049309525.1 of Garra rufa. Classification (NCBI taxonomy): domain Eukaryota; kingdom Metazoa; phylum Chordata; class Actinopteri; order Cypriniformes; family Cyprinidae; genus Garra; species Garra rufa. The sequence goes on along the minus strand of NC_133376.1, from coordinate 41,904,809 downwards.
AAAAAATATATATATATATATATATATATATCGATGTTTTTTTTCCAGCTTATTGATGATATTTGAAATGTTTGGAATAGTTAATTAAATCAGTAATAAAAAAAATAACCATTTTTATTTTACATATTTTCCACTAAAGCATTTATTTTTTTAATAAACAGGACTTACAAAACTGTGTTATTGGACCCAGTTGAATTTTGTTATAATACAATATAACGTGAATTGTTAGTATCATAATGAAGATTGTGCTTTTTATTATAGTATATCATATATTTGTTTAATATATATTTTATAATATATTTGTGTCATAATCAGGGTCGGAACTAGGGTATCTCTCATCGCCAGATAAAAAAAAAATTCATGTTTAATGACAGCTGCAATCACAAGGCTTTGAATGCACACACATTATGTACTAAGGAACCAGTTTAAAATCCAGTTCAGATTATAAGAGCAAACTGTGTCAAATCTATTTAGTTATTAGCTAGAATATTGACATAAAAATCAGGAAGGATGTATTATTTTTTACAAATGCAGTGAATTCTACTGGAGTTTTATTTGATACAGTATTAGATACAGTAATAAGTGATGATTTGAAATAATAATAAATATCCAAGAATAAAGCCAAATGATGCTACTGAGAATAATAATAATCATCATCATCATCATCATCGTCATCATTATTATTATTATTATAAAACTACAGTAATTACTCTATAAAAGAGTAATGTTATCTTTCGAGAGAATAGGGCAATTTCAGATTTAAAAAAGTCAAGAAAGTAAACAACTTTCTACACATTACCAAACTAAAATGAATGTTAATATCCAAGTGTGTACTGTAAACTACAACTTAATTAAATTCAGCTGTCCACCTCAAATGTATTTCTTAAATTATAAACTATTCAATTTATTAACTAATTTAAATAGAATGTTAAATTATTAATATTACTATCCATTATAATTTATAAGTTATAATTGTTCAGCATATTTTCCCAGTGCATTTATTGTACAAAATATGTCCCCAGTTCTTTAACTGCAAACTGCTATCAATGTGACAATCAGTTAACATAATGAAAGTAAAAAGATGAATCATATGACTAACAGTGACAACAAGAACAGCAGCACCAAAAAGGAACAGAAAAATAATATCTTATATAATTGTTTATTGGAAAAGTTTGACAAGATGGGAAAATATTAGTTTTTCGACTTAACAGATGGTAATATATAACAGATGGCTTAACATATTGGTAAAAAAAAAAAAAAAGAAAGCTATAATATCTATAGAATTAATGAAACATACTTAAATTGTCTACAAACAAACTAGCTTTTTGTATTTGTTTTTATATAATGCATGTATATGCTACTCCTTAAAAAAAGTGCTTTCTATATCCCTCCACCTTTGTCACAGTTTGAGAAAATATTTTTGTGACATGCTAATGATTTTTTCTGAGACAAACAAGATTAACATAATTATCTTTACTAGAAACAGTTTATAGAGTTTTTGGGATAGATGGATCTTTATTTATTTCAAATTAATCCAAGCTAGTCCAAAACATCTACATGGTGAAAAAGCTCCTTCAAAATAAAGTCCAGGAAACTCTTCATCATGGGAGTGGGCCTATAAAGAAAACACACACACACACACACACACACACACACACACACACACACATAAAGAGGAAACATAAAGACACAAGCATCAGTTGCAGGAATTATAAAGATATAATAATATAATAAATAATAACAACCTGGATCTCACTCGTCACTCTTTGGCTTTAAAACTCTATTTTGTAAGGAGATAGAGGACTGCTGCAATTGTTTGTGAATTTTGAATGTTTCACTGTTGTTATAATTGGTTGTTTATTTAAATCATGTTGCGTAGATGTTACATTGTTGGAGAGAATAACTAGATTGTCTAGCTTGTCTAAAGTGGCTTTGGTTATATTGACCTATCCACTAACAGCTACACACAATTACACTGTGAAAATAATACCCCAACAAAAGACCCAACAGATTCATCTTTGTGCATGAACCAATACAATAAGGCAGCATGTTTTCATTCTGGTAAATTGTCATTAGTTTTCTTAGAAAATAACTAAATGTAATGTTATAAAGAAAAATGAAAACGATCATACCTTTTCCACCACGCATTTTCAACACAGCATGGATGACAGAGAGTTCTTGAATATTGTAAAAATCAGTGTTTTTATCCTCTTCAAGTTCTTTTCCATCAAAAGTCAACCTCAGTTGGTTGTTATCTGACAAGACAAGAGTCAAATATTATTGTCATATTAGTCATTCATTTTGAACAGTGTAGTCAGAAGTTTTAACTTACCATTTACTCCAGGAAAATGACCTATGGCTTGTTTCTTTAAATCTCCGATGGTGAATTTCCCATTTGCTTCATTTGGTTTTGGCAGATGTAGTGTTTTAATTGTTGTTTTGTTAATCTTCAAATAAACCTGGAAGTCCATTCTCGTTCTGTTAGAATTGTCAACCTCAAGTGATGGGAGAGAGAAGCGTACTGGCTTTATAATAGCCTTTACTTTCACTTTTATTTATAAAATGTGAAAAGGGGTGTTGGCTTACACTCTGAAAGAAAAGGTTTGAAACATCAATTCACCTAAAGTCAAGGTGTCAGATCACATCACCCAATCCACATGACAAAATCAACTGATCATGGCACATTTTATTGCTTCCATGTCCAAACATAGGCAATTGTCACCTAACAAATGACAATCAAAAATACTTCATCTGTCAATAACAGTTCAAGGGAAAAACACATCTAGTCTAGGATTGGCCACTGTTAAAATATAGATTTTGAAAGGTATTGATTATTTTCTTTTTTTTTCTGTAGAATTTATACAGAATTTATATCTGTAGGGTTTAAATATAGTGTGACCACATTAAAATTATCATGGTTAAAAGCACCACTTTCAAGGAAAATTTGTTAATACAGTGAGGAAAAAAAATATTTGATCCCCTGCAAATTTTGTATGTTTGCCCACTGACAATGAAATGATCAGTCTATAATAATAATAGTAGGTTTATTTGTACAGTGAGAGACAGAATAAAAAAAAAAAAAAAAAAAAAAAACATTTCAAAAAAGTTGAATAAATTGATTTGCATTTTAATGAGTTAAATAAGTATTTGTTCCGGCTCAATTAGTTCCGGGTTCCGCCTTCCAAAAAACCAAATGTGTTGTGATTGGTTAGCAGTCCCACTGCATTGCAATTGGCAAACAGTGTAGACCGCGTTCCGACCTTGCTGCACCCCTTCCCAAAGCAGCAAACTAGATTAAAGTGATTCTTACGTTAAGGAGACTTTTACCGACCGCCCCGGAGCCATGCGAGACACTTTTTTTTATTATGGATCGACTTATTTTGGACTGATGTGCCGTTCAGTCTATGCTGTTGTATGAGAGCCAGAATTGATTTAATATATCTCTGATTGCATTCGTCTGAAAAAAGGAAGTATACACCTAGGATGCATGAAGGGTGAGTAAATAAAACGCTATTGCTGGTCGTCAGCCTGCAAGATCGCCGATATGTGATATTATCATTATTGTGCTAATGTATTTAATTATTGCATGCCAGAAACCATAAGACTAGTGAAGCTATCTACACTGTATGATTAATAAATCTCTTACCACACACTGCACTGCGAGGCACCGACGCGTCCACAGATGATCACTAGTCAGTGTTGGTGTTTACATCAGCCGCGGATCTGCGTGTTTGGACCCTCTGTACAACACACTTGAACGGCGCGGCTTCAGCAAGGCTACCGGAGCAGTTCGCGGACCCTTTAGTTAAAGCTCGCATTTTAAAGAGCCAACCTACAACTCACTGAAGCATCCCAAAAGCAGCTGTCCATAACACATGGCTAAAGTTAGCCGAATTGCCCACCCGCCAACCAATTGAATTTTAGTAGGTGGGATTTACGTTGTGACATAATAGCCTCCGGAAAACAAACGCTGTAGTCCAAACGAGCCGTTTCATTGTTGTTCTTGAAAAGGGATTTTTAAAAACCAAATATCTCCCTTTGGAGTGGACTTTGAGATTTGTAACTTTGTAGATGTTTTTTTATGCCCAAACATACACACCACACAATGGCTAAAGTTCAAAAAGTGAAAAAGCATAATAGGACCCCTTTAAATTGATGTAATTTGATTACTGTTACTAATGACAATACAATTGCATTACTTAAATTACAAATGCAGTGATAAAATGATGTAGAACTCATGTTTTGTGTCATTATGCCCCTTAATAAATCACCGGAGAATGCGAGCTAAAATGCAGATGAGTCCTACAACATAGATGTTATGAATCATCAGGGGCACCTGCAGGATTTCTTCCTAGATTACACAGGAATAGACGGCGGACAGGCATTTCGTTAATTTTCCCGACTGATAACCAATGCTCAATAACCGATCATTAACAGTTAACTGACAAAATTATATGTTAAATTAGATTTAATTTAAATTAGAATGTAGTGCATGCACAAATTGCTGTACAAACATCAGAATTAAGGATTCACACACAGAATGTCAGGGACAAGATTGTAGATACATGTAGTGCCCCTCCCCTCTTACTATGCGGTCACACCGCCACCGGCGAGAGCGTCAAAGTGGCCGGAAGTCATTCATTTTCAATGTGAGCCAGCGGCGAGCTCTGGCGAGAAGTGGCGCGGCACATTTTGGGCGTCGGGTAGAGTTGAAGTCAGTTCAACTTTATGGTAATGAGCTATGAGGCGGCTTGGCGGCAACCAATCAGAATGTAAAAGTTCACCGCTTCAGAGGTTTCCAAAGAACGCAGTCCTGTAAACTTTGGTTCCGGCCACATTAGTTCCCAAGGAAAATGAAGGAGAAGTTAATTATTGCTGTGGCGGGTTTCCCCATAATCTACGATGTGTCCCTGTTTGTGTACAGGGACATAAATAAAAAAATTCATGCATGGACCAAGGTGTCTGAGATTGTTGGTGTTCCTGGTAATTTGCTGATGTGCATTAACGTTATATATTTTCAGTAAATAAGCAGGAATTGCATGCTAACATTAGCGCCAGAGCACGCAAAACAGTGTTGCTGCTGTAAAATATTTGTGACATATCAACACATATTGGATTAAACAAAAAATAGGTGTTGTAGAGAGCTGCGGTGAAAATGTTGACATCTGATGGAGACAAGAGGTGTATGTCAATGTCTCACAAGCAGTCATTTCACACCAATTCATGTTAATTTTAATTAAAGGCTAAGGCTAGTAAATGTCTCCTATTATGTTGAAATTAGACTAGCACTTAACCAGGAACACAAAAGCCACACCACACAAATGGCTTTTAATTGGTTTATTTTGTTAGCAAACATGTAACTACAATTAAATTATTATTATTTTTTATTTTCATGTTTAAAATATTGAATGAGGTTAACTAACTTACACCCTACTTGTGGTCGGTCTGCACAAGATCGACATGCTTGTTTGCTTTGTGGCCTTGCTTT